>NC_084825.1:18390412-18690412 GCF_958449725.1 Rosa rugosa
AACGATTTTGGCGGAGCTCAGCTCACTTGATTGACAGGGGACGAGACCCTTTGTCAGCACTTCTCATATCCAAACTAGACCTTTAGACATCACATCCCATTGGATGCGCCTACGATGAAGAAGATATTTACCCAAAATTCATTTTGACTCTAACAACAAACAAACAAAACAAACAAACTAAAGAACAAAGATAAACAAATTAAAACCAAAACATGAATATAAAACCTAAAACAAAGTTAACGATTTTTTTTTTTTTTTTTTTTTTTTGAATCTAATTTTTTTAATTTTCTGATTTTTTATTTTGTTTTCTTTTTATGACAAAAACTAACTACAAGCATTAATCCTTCCCCCCACACTTAAATCATACATTGTCCTCAATGTTAAACAAGTTAGAGCATGCAATGAACAATTATCATGTGAATGGAATGATTAACTCAAGAAAACCTAAAAACAAAAACTAAAAACGCAAATAACAAAGATACAATCAGAAAATAGTAATAGAGGAGATAGAGTTTAAGAGAGCAAATCTGCGTTGATGGCTCCTCCACAGCTACGGTTGAAATGGGTTGCCTCCCATGCAGCGCTTAATGTTTAAAGTCTTTCAGCCTAGACTTGTACCTCCATTTACTCCTTTGGAGGAGCGGTATGCGGGCGAGTGGCAGCCTTCTTGCTGGTTTCAGCCTTCGGAGGAGGGTTCTGATGGAGTGACATAAATAAAAAAAAACGGGGGAGGCAAGGTTCGAAACCTTAACTTGCTGCACGAAACCTTTGTCCCCAACCACTGGAGCACAAGCTGTGCTTAATATAATGTGTACAAATTTTATACTTATTATGTCATAAACGAACATAATAAAAATAAACGAGAGGCGAGGTTCGAACCTCAGACCTCTTGTACACGAACTTTACACTCAACCACTCGAGCACGGCTGCTCACGTTATTATCCATACCAATCCTTTTATTTAAACCAACTGTTTCAACTGTTTCAACAATTCGGCACAAAACATCCAAGACTGTTGCAGAAACCCAGCCCAACTCATCCAAAACTGTTTCAGAAACTCGGCCCATCATGTCCAAAACTGTTTCTGAAACTCGGCCCATCAGGCCTCCACCCACAGCTACAGTGATGCCTTGATCCGAGACAGGCCCAAGTACGGCCCACTTGTGTCACGGCTTATCCCTTCCGTGATTTATGGCAGTCAAATCTGCTTTCGGCTACAGCTGTCTGCCACAGCGCCTCGAGATTCCCTCGGTCCCCTTACACGCTCTCCACGCGCCAACAACTTTTCCGGGTTTCAGGGCGACTTTAATCCAACGCGTAGAATGAATCACAGGAATCGTCCATCCAACGGTGGAGATCTGCTCACCTCGCTCTATAAATAGGTGCATTCTGAGGGCGCAACTGTTCACTCCAAAGGAACGAAAATCTCTCCTGAGTTCCAGCCCCTCTCTCCCAACTCTTCAGCTTTTCCTCTTCTTTCAAAACTCAAAATATTTCTTCTTCGATTCAATCCTTCTCTTCTGATCTTCTCTCCCATCTAGTTGATTCAATCTCATCTTTCCTCTGAACTTTCAGATCTCCAACACACCATCATCATCCTTAATCCCTTTAACAACAACTCCTTCAAACACTTGACAACTTTACTCTTCGATCTTCACATCCCCTCAACCCATCACCATGGAACCACGAACTCTGCAACTGATGGAGCTACAAACCCAGCAACAAATCGAGGATGGAGGAAACAACCAAGCAGCCGGGAGTAGTGCCAACACAGATTTCTGGCGAAGCCGTGCCAGGTGGGTTCCTACTCCAGATCAAATAAGGATCCTCAAGGATCTTTACTACGACAAGGGAGTTAAGCGCCCAACTACAGAGCATATTCACGAGATCTGTCTCCAGCTGAACCAGTATGGACATGTTGAGGGCAAGAACATTTATTTTTGGTTCCAGAATGTCAGGGCTCGAGAGAAGCAGATGAAGAGGTGCAATCAGGCTGCTCAAGTGCCCATGGGAACTAGTTCTCCTGGTACTGGTGGATCCATTGATCTCAATTTTGGGCCAGCTGGTTCTACTGGTGCTGGTGGATCCATCGACATCAATTTTGGGCCAGCTGGTGGATCCATTGACATCAATTTTGGGTCCACTAGTTCTACTGATGATGGTAGATCCATTAATCTCAACTTTGGTTCCACTGATTCTACTGGTAATGAAGGATTTCTTGATTTAAATTTTGTTTCATATTCTTCCTCACACTTCAACACTAATACCAGTACAACTCTTTTGGCACAACAGGAGGACAAACATCCCTGCAACAACGAGGAGGAGATCACCAGGAGATTGAAACCCTTCCATTGTTCCCCATGCATGGTGAGGACATCTTGGGCATCATGAAGACTACTTCCGAGAGAGGTAGCGGTTATGGCGGTGGCTCTCACATTTCCCTTGAGCTCAGCCTCAACTCCTACAGAGATGCAGACATGGCTTAGTATAGAGTATTATTATTATTATTATTATTATTTTTTTTTTATTTTTTTTATTTTTTTTTATTATTTTTTTTTTTTGTAAATAGCTGAAATTAATAAGACTGAATGAATGCATTTTTTTTTTTTTTTTTATTATTATTATTTATTTTTTTTTTTAAATTTTTTTTATTATTATTATTATTATTATTTTTTTTTTTTTGTAAAAAGCTGAATTTAATAAGACTGAATGAATGCATTTTATTTTATTTTTATTTATATTTTTTTTTAATTTTTTTTTTTTTTTTTTTATTATTATTACAAAATATAGGACTCAAAAATATTTATAGGACACAAAATGAAAGACAAAAATATTTATAGGATTCAAAATGAAAGACAAAAATATAAATCCCTTCCCCCACACTTAAATATTGCATTATCCTCAATGTAATCAATTAAAAGCATGCAATGAAATAAGTAAGCATATAGGGATGGAATTTACGAAAATAACTACTAAAACAAAAAGAAAATGGAGGAGTAAAAGGGGAAGAGAAAGCAAATCTGATTATATTCTGAATTGGGTTGCCTCCCAAGCAGCGCTTGTATTTTACGTCTTGCAGCCAGACGGTACCTACATTAAATAAAGTTAGTAACTTAATATTAACAAAGAAATACAAAAAAAAATAAACAAGTAACTATGAATTACAAACTACAAGTATAATTAACAAGTATTTTGTACATAAGACACAAGTTAAGTACACAAGTGAGTATAAAACGTAAAAAGTATTTTTACAAGTATAAAGTGTGAAACAACAAAATAATTTACACGTAAAGAGTATGCACAAGTATTTCTTTTGTTATAAACATTATTGATATCAAATCTAATTCCAAGCGGTAAATCAAGTGGACGTGCGGCCCAAGTATAGTCGCCTAGACACAAAGTCCCTCCTACATCCGTTGGGCAACCTTACTGAAATGGCCAGGTAGGGGAGGACGAACACGAGAGGAAAAATCCATTTTGGCATGAGCTAGGCCCATTTGTAAGCACTTCTGGATTCAAAAACCCGTCATGAACGTTGTCCCCTTCCTAGACACCATTCCACATAGGCTATACTTACTAAGATGAAAAAGTTCATAAGTGTGAAGACAGTTCAACAAGTGTTAATAAAGGCCGCCCTCAACCTTAATGGACCTGAACTAGGTACCAATAAGGGGTTTAGGCCAATATTAACAAAAGAGACTTCACCTATTCCGTTCAATTTACAACTTACAATTAAAACTCGTATTCAACAATATAAAAAAAAAAACAACCTAGTTAATTTAAACTAAGTTTCAAACAGTTTATATACAATAATTATAAACAAAAACAAGTGATTTTTCAAGTCCCCGGCAACGGCGCCAAAAATTGATACGCTAAAAGCAAGCGCGCAATTTAACCCTGCAAAATGTAGTTGTTAGTATAGAATAAGTAGGGATCGTTCTATTCCGGGGATTGAGGGTACACCTGTCATTGTCAAACAATTAAACAATTAAAATTAAAACAAAGTATAATATTCACAAATGTATTCACAAAATATAAACATTTTACACGAAAAGGGGGGATTTTGTTTTTGGTTTTTTTGAAAATGAAACTAAGTTAACAAAAACAATTAAAATGCAAAAACATAAAAATACGAATGGAATGAAGGAACAAAGATCAAAACCGAAACTTATGATTAAAATTGATTCAAACCCTAATATTGTTCATCTAAGTCATGAGAAAGGAGTTGATCATGTGAAACATTCGAAAGCAAATGAATTCCCATTTTTTACTTTTCAATGCTAATTAACCTAAGCGAAAGCACCTAGATTAATCCTATCAAACATGCAATCAAACCCTAGAAAGCTAGTCAATCATGTCATGTTTAACGCATTACACATAGAGAAAGGCTATCAACTCAAGTGTACAACTTAGTATGGAAAAGTCCACCTAATTGCAATTCTCTTTAATTAAATTCGATCTTTGTACAAAACCTTTACTACTTTGATTCAAGTTTACACAAAACGAAAAGTCGATTTCATGTTCTTAAACCTAGCACCATTCATATCGAAACCCTAAGTGTTTGCAACCACATAAGATTAAAATACAAAAGTTATCTATAACGCAAATTTAATTAAACAAACCCACATAAGCAACTCTCGAATCACAATATATGAATCTGAAAATTCTCAATTAATCATAAAAATTCCAGAAATAATACTTTGTTCAAACATATATGTCAACTAGTTCATAACCAACGAAATTCAAAGCAAAGGTTACAAAGGAGAATAGGATTACACCGTGGATGAAGATGAGATGGATGATTCACGTTGTGGATTCTTGAAACTCGAAAGCAAGCTTCAAGGATGGCTATGGATGGAAGTGCTCACGGCTTCTCTTTTTCTTCTTTGGCCTTGCTTGAACTCGTGGAGATGACTAAACTTGAAACTAGAGGATGGAAAGGAAAATGGAAAGGAAATGGAGAGACAAAGAAAATGGAATGGATGAAGGAATGTCTTTCTTCTTTGTTGTAGCCTCTATTTATAGGCTACCAAGCAAAACTATTTGGATTTAAACAAATGATGATATGTTAGGTTTGAGCATTTAAACATTAATGGAATTTATTAGGTTTGAATATTTAAACACTAATGGAATTTGTTAGGTTTGAGTCACTTTCTACTCATTTTTCCTTCAATTAATTCTCCACCAAGACTTCAGATTTTGCCCGTGACTTCTTCATATGAAATGATCCATCATGAGTGTAGATCATTCTGTAAAATTTTCAGAATTTATCTCCATGTGTTTGGGCCGGAATTTCTGCTGGACTCCTTACAGGTCCAGTTTTCCAGTTTTGCTTCTGCAGAACATTGGGCTGACTGTTTGAAGGCCTTCCACTTCTTTTTGGCTCTTGCACTCTTCATAAGAAATGTTTCTTAGGATGTCTAGAATGGATCTGGAAGGTTTCAGCTCATTTGAAGTTCATTTGGTCAGGTGGTCGCTCCTTCTTCCTTGCTTGGCTTGGTTTCTCCTAGCCGGAGTAGGAAAATGTGTAAAGTTGACCTTTTTAGTGCATTTCCATTTTTCTCCATCATTTTATGGACCTAACACTTATTTCATCATCATCTACTCCAATGTACCTAAAAATAAAAATTGAATTAAAAATCGATTCGTTAAGGAATTAACTAAGCAAAATGTGAGGAATTAACTATTAAAATATCACATTAAATGCTTCTATCAGTACCCGACCAGGACTATCATTGAGCTTCACGCTCATACTCTCGTGTTATGGTCTATTAATGGAAATATTGAAATTTTTCACCTATTGTTGATCGCAACAATTAAATTTCTTTTACATCCCATTAATAAGACCATAGGACAAAACTCATACCCGCTCAACATGAGCGAGCTCATCTCTTACGTTCCCGTTACACATGAGCCAACCAATCAGGTTATGGCTTATACGTTCGGGTTAAGTAAGTTAGAGATCCTTCCTCTAACCTATACTTGGGGGACTATCATGGTCACGCCATAGTCTCGCTAGTATTGTCAATATATACTACGATGCCGGAACTCTTTGCTCAACCTCACCGGTATCGTCGAACATAACTCAAGTCCTAAACTTCGACTGTACTAACTACGTGACTTGGGGGACTCGGCGAGTAATAACACTCCCGATCCTAACACATATGTATCACGTGCATACAACATTACATATCATTATGTGTCATCATGTTCATCACACATCTATGCATCATATGCACTTCGTTATACTATCATAACACATACATTTTCGACTTATACGTCGTATGTCAAATGTTACATAATATGTGCATACACACATTGCGTAACATGCATCTCACATAAACATTCATGCACCTCGATGCATTTTGACTCAAATGTCACTTCGATTGCCCTAGCGCAATCAATATGCTTTGTGTGCACTCATCTTATTTGCAGGTACTAGCTTGATGAGGGCCCCGGGGCACCAACATACCCGTAGAGTCCCTTCTTACTTACGGAGTTGGGGGACTAGTATGGGTATGGCGTTCAACAAGGTTATCACTCATACTTGGCGGCATCATACTTAAACTCCCCAACCAAGAAGCGCCTCTTACTCGGGGACTTGGGGGACTTGTTGATATCACTTATACCACATACCGCCAAGCATAAGCAACGACCTCTTAGGTGGGTCCCACGACATGGCTAGCCCCGCCTATGGCATGCAGCCGGTAGGCCGACACCCGAGCTACGTTGTCATGGTGGAGGTCGACCGGTACCTCGTAGGGAGGCCACCCTCCCATGCTCTCCAAGAGGCTTCAAGAGAAGCAATATGTATGTTGTATCCCACATCGGAAATATAGAATAGATGGGGACTTCCCTTAGCTATAAAGGCAAGTCCTCCCCTTCTTAGAAGGGATGGATCCATGATCCCCTCACTTGTATCACTATCAAAGGCTACTCGGCCTCACTACATAGTAAAATATCTAAGTGGACGTAGCCTTGCCTCAAGGGCAAGGTGAACCACTATACATGCTTGTGTCCCTCTCTCTCTCTCCCTCTCATGATCCACACTTAGTCTCGTTCCGTATTCTTCAGTAGAAACAGATAGTGAGGATAACGAGTATGATGGTGATGATACAGATGAAGATTGAGAAAACTTTGTCATGATAAATTGCTAACATGCTTTCAAAATCTGCGATAAGTATGATATTTGCTTTTATGAATATTTTGGAGTTTGAAATCACTAGCTTAACTTTTATTTGTGATATATTTTGTAGTTTGCTAATCGTCTGACTATGGCTTGTTGAGCTGACATATTTTTATTCCCCTGGTGCATTCTAAGTGGTACTTTGAGATAGTATGTTTTGCATGATAAATTAGAGAACTTGATTAAAAACATAATCTTGTTGTGTTTTGATATATTTTGCATCTTTTGCCTTGTACCAAGATCTATTGAAGATATCAATTTTTTTTCCTTCTGCATTTTTTTTTATATTCATGAAGTTTACCTGCATATTGAACCTATGAAAAATAGATGGAGCATGTGATGTAAATAGTGCAAAGGTTGGACTTGGACTGGGAGCAACATTTAGAGAAATTGGATGGGTAGCCATGTGGGTGTGTTGGCAATTCTCTTTGAGCACATATTACCTGAAATCATTCCATGAATAAAGCTATTTGGAAATTTAAAAAAAAAAAAAAAAACAGAGCTGCTATTACTTGAAACTTATTCATGAATAAAGCTATTTCGAATAAAGATGAGGCATGAGATAAATTTTAAGGTAGCAATCAATAATATAACACAAATGAAACATTAATACACATACCACTAACATGAAAATGGAGAATCAGTAAAAACATGCAAGAGTTCATGGACCTAATACACAACATAAAAACTAAACATAAAGAAAAATTAAAACATGTACCACTAACATAAGTTAACATGCAAACATATTGGGGAATTTAGATTGCATTCATATTTAACTACATGCGTCATCTTCCTCTTCCCCAGTTGCATCATCTTTGGCGTCCTTGTCTGGTTTAGGGGGAGTCACACTAGGTTGTGGTCGGCTGTAAATTCCTCTATGCTCAGCTATGACGTTGTGATCGGGGTTAATCCCCCTCAAGTTCCGTGTCAGGAATGTCTGAAAACAAATAGGACTCACGTTTTTCCGAATGACTTGACAGAGCAAGAGGTATTGGAGTCCTGTTGTGCAGCTTATAAGGAGATAAATTTGAGGGTACACTCACACTAGGTCCGTGCCATGAACCATCATCTTTGAAGAGCAGAGGATACATAATTTGTAGCATTTTGTTGCGAATACCACCAGGACTAGTTTGTTGAGGAGCAACATTAGACGGAGAAAAAGCAGCATTAGCAATATTAGATGATGAAAGAGCAATATTAGATGATGGAGTTCCATTAAGAAAGAGCAAGATTATTTGAAGAAGCATCTGCAATTCCATTAGAATCAGTCTCGCTCAGTTCTTCAAAATCGAAAGAGAGCATTCTCTTAGAGTTTTGAGAACATTTTTTGGAAACATTGGAATGGACAGAAGAAGGTTTCAAAAAATTAGTTGGAAAAGAAACAGGTTGGACAATATGGATATGGTTGTTATAAACCTTGATATATAACAAAGCTACGTGGTAGCATCCCAGCATATTGTATTTGGGAAAATCTTTCATAGATTTGGCTAATGTCATGAAGTCTTAAAAGTAAGAATAATAATAATGAGATTCTTAAACTCAATGTCAATCACAATGTGTATATAATAAACCTACACACTAACCAATACCATTCATGGCACTACTTAGATACATATATTCTTTGAAGTTAGTCTGGGCATCAGTGGCTTCTTGATACAATATATTGGGAGACACAGCAAACGTTAAAATATATATGTTTCTTGTTATATAATAGTTAAACTAGGTATCAAGCTCGCGCGATGCTGCAAGTATGTTTGTTATATGGAATTTTATCATTCATATGTCTGAGGTTAATGAAATAGCAATTACAAACATTAGATACATTATATAACAGAACATGATATTGTTTTACAGGTTCCAAAAAAAAAAATATGATATCCAAAAAAAAAAATTATGTACAGATTGCAAAATATGGTTAGTCTTAGCAAAAATAATCTATGTTTTCAGTTCAAACCAACTATTTTACATGAATTCTCAGATGTATCCTCAGTTTGTTCAATCATATATTATGCATCTTTTGTGGTAAGCAACAGCTCGTTTGTCATCTCATTTGCAGGGCTGTCATTGAAAATCAGAAATAAGTCAAGTACAATATCATAAGTAGAGTAATAGTGAATAAATGATGACGTAGTTGATGCAATGTGTGACTTTTGAAGTTGCAAATAGCATATATATGATTTATAATAAAATCAAACAATAATTAGAGATTTTATGTTAATTATGCATGTAGAGAACAAAATGACTTGGTTATATAATTATGTTAATTGTATTGCTGTTGTAAAAATTAGCAGATAATCTTCAACATCTAAATTGGTACAGAAGTTAGATTGGATTCGGATTTATACCAACAGATAAAGAAATACATAGCAATTAAATTGTAACAACTCACAAATATGAAACTATTGATTCATTTCTCAGATATATCAAAATGCAACATACATGTCATCATGGAAGTGGAGTGAAGGATCAAATGTATATGCAAATAACTGATTTGAAATGCCAGATTGACATATAAGAATGAATGTGGTCAAAGATTTCCCTTTTCCATGGTTGTAACTGCAAGCTTTTCCATACTTACATCCCCTAGGCTTAAGCAATAGTGCAAGAAAGATTTTCCATCAACAAAAAAGACTGAAACTTTATGCATAAAAACAATCTAACCAGCACAATAAAATGGAATTGAATAAATAAAAAGTGAGAAGTAGACTGACCTCCATGAAGACCACCAGCTATTGTAGACTTGTTCGTGAGACTGGCGAATACCTTAATTATCTTGCCCTAAATTTCTCTCTGTATTCAATTCACATGAATCGAAACCTCATCAGCAAAACAAACCCCCAAATCGAATCTGAGTACACGTGTGCAAGAAAACCCAGGAAAAGAGACAACAAATAAAATCAAAGCCCAGATGCAGAAAAAATCGATTCACATAACCATTGACCATGTATACAGACACAACTGAACCAATCAACCAGAGTGATTCAAGTACCTAGCAAACTTCTCACCACAAAAAATTCAAACTTTAACAGAAGAAGACCCAGATAACAAAAAATCTCAAACCTTGGGATTCAACAGTGAACCAATGAATCCCAAACAACCCAACAGATCTTTCACAAAAAAAGACTCATCATACCTACCTGTGTCTCTGGTTTTGAAACTTACTGCAATCGCATAGCCCAATCCCTAAATCAATCACGCTCGGTGTAGTGAAGTATCATAGACACGATAGCACTGAGCAACACCCCAGGTGTCAAAGCAAGAAAAACACACACTGAGCAACAACCCAGCTGTCGAAGAAAATGAATTCCACTCTCTCTCTCTCTCTCTACATCTGTGTGAAGCGAAGAAGAAAGACATGGGAGTTTTGAGACGATAGACAGGTGTCGGGCAACAGAGATGAAGCAGTGACAAAATAGTCTTTTCAGCCATGACCGACTCAGCTGGAGCCGTCACTGTTCATACGCCGAGCTAGTGAGCGGTTCTTTCGGGCGAGCGGGCCCTACGGGCGGGCATCTCCCGCAACGCAAGCCGCATTGTTGGCCACCACCCAACAGTGCCTTGAGAAATAGTATATAGTAAATGTGTCAAATTATATGCCAATGAGACGGAAAAATATGTTAACAAAATAGATTGGGAAACTTAAAATCATTGGAATATATTTAGAAAGAAGTAAAACAAAAGATTTATAAATTAATGAGCGGGATTGAATCCCGCCATAATGAAATCACCAATTAAATATTGGAGTAAATATATTCAGGTTATAGCTCTCATACAGTCAAAAGTAGAATAGTATCCAAGAAGAAGACAAGCCTAACCGCTATAGGTGAAACTGCAGTAGTGGTAAGCCTTGATATGATTCTATCTTCTGAAAAAGTAGATCCCTCATTTTCATATGCCTATGAACATGAAGTACTTGGTTATCAATTGCTTTATGAATGATAAAATAAAGTTTAATAGCATTGATGTTAAATTTAGCTATTGAGGAGTGTTTGTTCTATCTCTGATCTTTTCAGATGCAAGTCAATTGTATTGTTCTTAGTAAGTAGCAGTATCGGTAAAGTAATTGGTCAGTGATCGAATAAGGACGTTGTATACTCGTTGGTTTTGTATCAGTGATTATAAGAAGCTGGTATGAAGTATAAGATAGTCCTTGTTGGCTTCTTTTGTTGCTTTCTGACATATAACTTATCCAACCAAAATATAAAAAAAAACATCTCATACTTCAAATCCTAAATGATGACCAATTATTTCTTTTGATAGGAATGATGACCAATAGTTATATGAATAACTTTGCTGCAGTTTGTTGTCTTGTTTGTTTAGCTCTGCTTAGCTCTTTTATTTTTCAATTGGTATATGATAAGTCTTGAAAGAATTAGCAGTTGGTATTTACTATGACAAAAATATTGCAGAACATCTATATGATTTGATTATTGCTCTATAATATAAGCATAACTAATGTGATATTCATAGGTGTCATCACTTCTGGAATTCAATAAAGAGCCTCCAAGCAATGACAAAGAGCCTCATCAATCTGTGCTTGACATGCAACAAACTAACATATCTAGTGAGTCTCAAAATGTGCTTGGGATTGTGAATGAGTTTTTGCATGGCGCCGACTCTGAAGAGGATGATAGCTTTAATTTGCGTGGAATACTTGAAGTTCAATGAGGAAGGGAAAGTTGTGGAGCCTGAGGACATTGTTGCATGATGGCAAAGATATCTTGGCATGAAGGCCACAAATCATAGGTGGTTTGGGCTCAATGTGTTGGATTGGTGCGAATTTCAAAAAGGAAAGAAACTAGATGAGGCATGGAACACAATCAAGTTAATCAAACTGAAGTGTTGGTTTATAATTTTAACTATAGACAATCTGATTAGTTTAAGGTATAATCATTTGCAGCTTCACAATTTTGTACATTTTTATTTGTGTAATATTAGAGAACTCTTGATTGGTCTGACCCCGAAACTCAAAAGAATAGTGGCAGGATAAGACATGTGGTCGAGAAAAAGTTGAATGATCGTTGGAAGACATTCAAGGCAAAACTCCGAAAAGTATGGTATACCCCAAATTTAGGCACCGAAGAACATTTTAAATGCAAAAAGATGGAAGGGTAAGCAAAAAGCAATGGGTTGCACTAGTTAATCATTGGGAAGGTTAAAATGCAAAGGTATGTTTATGGAATGCATAATGTATTGATATGTTTGTGTGATATTCATCCTGAAATCTGCTATTTACTACAATAATTTTGTACTAGAAGCAATGTACTGAATATACTTATCTTTAATGAAATTTGTAGATGTATGGAGTAGTAAGTAATTTATAATTTCACCTCTTGAAGATCTGTGGATTGGAACCATCTTGATGAGGAGATGAACAGAAGGAGCCGAAAGAGCCGAAAGAAGAAGAGGTAAAAAGAAGAAGAAAAAAAAAAGAGGAAGAGAAATATATATATATATATTTTAAGTAAATTAGGGTATAATAGACTTTTTAGGGGAAGATAACGGAGTTTTTGACAGATGCACGGCATGGACCAATTGGGAGGAAATTGGGAGTTCAGGGACTTTTTAGGTGAAATTCAAAGGTCAGGGACTGAAACGATGAAACCCTATAAGTATAAGGAGTAAGCAGTATTTAACCATTTATAATATAACGTACACTAACATATCAAAATGTATTGTATTTATGTTTAATGCAGCAACGTTCTACTGTGAACAAGCATAGTCGGGCAAAGCGTAGGATGATACATACAACAGGCACAAAGACATTTGCTCAGATCAGGAACAAATATGTAAGTCATTACGTTTTTGAATAACCATACATGTTGAATTAATCTGCAGAGTGTTAGAGAGTCTATGTTTTCTCATTATATCAACTCAGTTAAGACTCCAACAGCAATGGAAAACATATCAAATATATATGAGTATCTAATGCAACAATCTATATTAAATGTCATAAACAGTCATGTTGTTCTTAGTTCCTGCTGATGCAACACTGATCAGTTTTGTTAGTTGTAAAAGATTTTTTAAGGACATATTATTACTATGCTTATTATAGATTTTACATTAGTAGATATGATCAATTCTTGCCAGCATTCATTAACGAAGCCAAGTAATTGAAGCTTATAAGATACCGGATCTATTTTAGGCTCCTCTAATATGGAGATTGGATGTTTTGGTTTTTGTATGATAAAGATAAATGTTGATTCCAATCTTATACATAATGATGTTGAACATCTACATTTTCTTTTTAACTTCATCAATAGTTGTAAGGAGGTTATAAACTTCAAATCCATAAATTCAATATCATTTGTACCATATCCAAAAACTGATTAACTAGTTATTAATATCATGGCTTCATGAGTCTCTCATTGAGAATGTCTCAATCTGAGGCAATGCAAAACTATATATGTATTGTGAAGACTTGAATATAGCATGATAGTACCTTTTATTTGTATTCCAAGGTCCGATTGTTTTTTTTTTTTTTCAATTAGATTATTTATGGTTCATATGTATGCAGAAAAATGAAACTGGAGGTGTAAACCCAGACCGTTGCAAAATGTTTGAGCTCACCCATATCCACGACTCTGAAAGACCTGAGGAACCAAATTCTAAACACTCTATTGTATGCATCAGTTTTGACTTCTTGACAAATTATCTGCAGGTTCTTAAACCTACTAATACTTTGATATTGTCCTTAATGTGATCAGTTGTACCTATTGTTTGATATAGGAATTAATGAATGATACGATTGACAAGATCAAGGCTATAAAGAGGGCATCCCAACTTCCAGAGGTTCTTAATGATTTTGAAATCAATGAAGTATATGCATCTGTGCTTGGAAAGAGACACGTTGAGGGGTGCAAGGAATTGGCATTGGATTCAGACCTGACCAAGTTCCTGGTGTACAAGTGCAGAAAAGAGGTATACATTTAGAGGTACAAAGAATAAGAGAACAACATGAGGCTGATATTGAAATGATTCGGAAGCAGAGCCAAGCAAAGGAAGATAAGCTTATGGAGGAAATGAACAAACAAACTCTTGCCACAATAGATAAATTTAAAAATATGGAGATTGCAATGAAAAAACAGGAAAAACTTTTGGCTTTCTTACTTGGTGCATATGATCAATCAAGTGACATGATTGCTGCAGCTATAAGAATGAAGGGTGGTTCTCTTCAACCATCGATGAGTCATATTCTACATTCATGTGAGCGGAACTTGCAAGACTTGGATGATGTTTACATACCACAGTGCTGTGAAGAATTGCAACAGCAAGTTGCCACAAATTGAAGCACACTTCAGACTTCACCTTTTGGTTAGTATATATTGTGCTTAAGGCTGCTGTGTTTTTGTTGTTCTAGACTTAATCTATGATCTCTCTAGTATATTGGTGATAGCTACCTAATCATGGAATAAGTGCACAACGACTTTAAGTTTAGCGTTGTATGCAGATTAGGTTTTGTTGATATAAAAATTGCACTGATGACAGGACCCGCTCCGAATTTCACCCTGAAATCCGAGGTGGCCCTGTGGGGTTCATCTTAGGAATAACTCTACCGAAAATTCGGCAGAATCACCTCTAAAATGGACTACACAAAACCTGTAGAAACACTTTCACACTTTTAAACAACCCACCAAAAACTCCTGGAGCCACCCTGCTCCCAAAACTGAACAACTCCACAATTTAGAGTATCAAAATTATCCAAGTATCTCAAGTTACAAACAAGTCAAAGCTTACAATATTAATACAAAAGTCTCATGGTTATCAGAGCAGTCTAAAGCCACAAAAACAACGATATACAAAGTAGGTTAGCAAGTAACCTACGAAGGATAGATAGCAGCGGTGGTGCTAAGCCTCAACTCCTAAAACCGAATAGCTACACTGCGAACTGGGCATTTGAAACCGAAGGGCCCAGGGGAAGTACATGAAAAAACGTTAGCATGAGTGGACAAAAATAAGTAATTGTAAAGAAAAGGGACTTTATGATTTCCCACATTTATTCCTTTAAAAACTCGATGCATGCAACAATGGTAAAACATTTACCTTTAAATCGAGAACCTCGTAAAGACAAGTCAACCCCTCTGGTTAAGGGAAATCGGACTAGCCTCGCTAGTCAAAAATAATATAATAAGTAGGGGAAGATGATAGTCATAGGAGCGAGCCTCCCAGACTCGGGTGATAGCCTCCCAGGCTAAAGTACTCCCATACTCCCGTATATACCTTTACGCCACTATGTGTGGCGATTATGATACTGGGCTTCAATATTATTGTCACAAAGGCAGTAACCAGCGCCATAAAGGCGGACGGGTTTCCGTAATCCCATCACGTCGCCACAAAGGCGGACTCAATGTTAGCATGACAAATAATCACCCAAAGTATGGCATAAGAAAAATATTCGCAAACTAGTATATCCATAAAGCTTCCCCAAATTCTCACAGTAAACCAAATATATCATCGACGTGTCCCACACGCCAAAAGTATCTTCTTAAAACCAACAACAAATAAGCGAGAAATAATAGATGAGTATATTTCCCTTGAAAATCCCATTTTCGAACACCTTTCAGAAAACTCAAAATCGGCGAATAAAAATATAATATGCAATTCCGGAAATCACCTCGGAAATAATTTGTCGAAAAACCAACATAAATCATAAATTCAAATCCAAGCATAACAAATTCATATCCGAAAGTCATGATGGAAAACCAATCAATAAATCAAAATAAATCCGAAACCAATTCATTTCATAAATCAATTTATAATCCGAGATCAAAATATATGCTCGATAATTGAAACGATAAATACTAGTAAATCAATAATTCAGAAAATAATTTGCATGCATCATTAAAATCAAAGGTCCACTCACAGTATACAGCTAACATGGCACCCAAGCATAAGGATCCTCGTCAAGCGATGGGTCAGTACCTCGTCCTGTACACAATTATATTCCGTAAACAACAATTCGACAAATAAATACGATTCTAAAACGAAACCCGAAAACCCCACGTAAACCCACATCTCCATTTCTTTCCTGATTCAAGCCAAACTTCACCATTACTATCAATCCGTCGATTAAAGTATTCGATAGCAGAAGCAAGGGAAATCCGAAGGTCGGATTCCCACAAATTGACATCCGAAACTCCAAACTTTGGAAATTCACAATCAATGTCAAACTTCTCCAAAATTCACCAAAATCACATATTCAACCTCTACAACAATTATAGGATTTAACTAGCTAAAAATCGAAGCCAAAAACCTGCTTTACGCGCCTCTACGCGCCACCCACAGTGGCGGCACGTGGGCCCCACGCGCCACCGGTCACCACCTCCGATGGCCACTAAATTTTGGCAGCAACACCTACTCAACAAGCCTAACAACTTTCTCAACTGTGATAAAGTCAGAAAATACCTCGAAGTGGTCGAACAATTAAGCAACCCGATTGTACAGTGAAATTTTCCAATTATGCTTTCTTCCTCCACGCTTCGAATCGCTGCAAGAGGTTTGGAGAGCATGAAGTGCGGTTCAAGGTGCTTCCAAAGAACCTTCTTTGGTCGCCTGTGGTGGCCGAATCGAGAGAAGCCGACGTTGGCCGCTTCTGCTACAGTAACCATAAGCTTCTCGGTGTTAGTTCTTCATTTTCTGGCCATGATGCCGTGAAATACCACCGTGGGTGTGGTCTGGAGGTGGAGACGATTAAACGGTGCCGGTTGGGCTTCGTTTGGTGGCTGGAGTGGAGAGAGAGCCGAAGTTGCAGAGGAGAGAGAGAGAGAGAGAGAGAGAGAGAGAGAGAGTTACCCGGCCACAGTAAAAAAAATTGAATTTATACTACTTACCATCTACAGTAACTTTTATATTTCGCTTATAACTTTCGCATACGAACTCCGATTTTTACATACCACATATGCACACGCTCGGTTTAACGTCCGCTACGACTTTCATGAAGAACATTTTCTCAAATTTTGATCCAAACAAAAAGTCAACTTTTAGGGCCACTAAAAGTATCAAAACAAAGTAAAAAGTGAAAGTAATTGTCGTTTACCGTCGAAATGACTAGTAAACGGGTAAATTGAGATACGGGACGTTACAACTGATGTACTTGTGAAGTCTATTTTAGTCTGTATAATATGGTAGTGTTCAACTAGACTTTGGACTCTATGCTAATTTGTGTATATCTGTTAGGTATTGTACCTGGGGTTTGTTTAATGTAATATAAAAGTACAATACTAAATGATGTAGTCCATATATTAGTCAAGTATTTTAATGTAAATAGAATGAGTATAAGGCAGCCAGCTAATTGTAATGGAAAATATTTAGAAAAAAAAAATTTAAATAAGCATTTAATTATTTGCAATTAAATACTAAAGAATGTGAAAGTCACGAACGTAGTTGATTCGTGTCTCAGATGGAAAGGTTTTTACTAAAACTAAATTCATGATCGACAAAAAAATAAGGATATGTTGTA
Source organism: Rosa rugosa (assembly GCF_958449725.1). Classification (NCBI taxonomy): domain Eukaryota; kingdom Viridiplantae; phylum Streptophyta; class Magnoliopsida; order Rosales; family Rosaceae; genus Rosa; species Rosa rugosa. The sequence goes on from NC_084825.1 coordinate 18,408,057, forward strand.
GAGAAACTGAAATTGAGAGGAATTTGCTGTATATTCTCATTGATAATAGGGGCCTCTTTATATAGAGGATTACAATGCATAGAATCTCAATCATACAAGGAAAGTAATTCTACATTGATTAGGATTCTAGATCCTTCTAATTAACTCCTATTACCACTAGGTCAAGTAACCTAGAGTTTGGGCCAAACACAAATAGAGATATCCTTAAACACTCCCCCTTGTGTTGTCCAAACGCGGTGCTTCTCTCGTTGCCTCATTAAAAACATTGCCGAGTAACAAAAACCCAGTGGGACAAAAATAACCTCGGTCGAAGGGGAAAAAGAGCACAACACACCCTTCACGTTTCGAGACCATACATGTAGACATCTCCCCCTGATGTCTGCATCTCCCCCTGATAACTACGGTCATGGGAGTTCGGATAACTTCCGTAAACGATGCTACCAACATGTTTCTCGAAAGTGGAATTTAGGCAATGACTTAGTGAGCAAGTCTGCCACACTGTCCTCAAATCGAACCTAGTTCATTTTGATCTTGAGGAGAGTCTGTTGTTGCTGATTAAGCTTGGTGTTGTCGCTTTGATGTAGCCTTGCTTCATTTGTTCAAAACAAGCTGCATTATCCTAAATGCTCATAGGCTCATCTATGGTAGACTTCAAACCACAATTGTTCGAACATGCGTAATTATGGATCCAATCCATATACATTCACGAATCTCTTCGTGAAGAGCAATAGTCTCTGCATTGTTCGAAGATATAGCGACTATGGTCTATTATGTAGACCTCCAAGATATCGTAGTCTTTACCCATGGTGAACACTTAACCAGTTTGGGAATGACCTTTGTGTGGGTCAGAGAGGTACCCAGCATCAGCAAAACCTTCCAAAACGCTAACTTCGTTTTGGGATGGGGAGAGGGGACGCAGGCCAGTGTTGGCGGCGTTCCTGGTGTGTGATGGATCCGAATCCATCATCTCTCTGTAGGGATAGAACAAGCCCATATCAATCGTACATCTCAAGTATCGAAAGATATCTTTTACACCAATCCAATGGCGTCGCGTTGGCGCAGAGCTATATCTAGCTAACAAGTTCACAATATATGAGATGTTCGGTCTTGTGCATGGAGCTAAGTACAATAATGCGCATATTGTACTTAACTAGGGCATTTCTGCCCCTAGCGCATCTTCGTCATCATCCTTTGAACGAAGAGGATCCTTTTCAAGATCAAGACTACGGACGATCATGGGGGTGCTTGAAGGTTTGACCTTGTCAAAATGCCTAAGCATCTATCAACACGATGCTCAAGTTCCAAACTGAGACATAATCGTGTTCTCCCATAATCCTTCATCTCAAAATCGGATTTCAAGTGTTCAGCGGTTTCCCTTAACTCTTTAAGGGCTTCTAATGAAGATCATGTCCAACATGAACCGCGATAGAATCCTAAACTTGTTATGGAAACGCGTGGGCATATCCCTTCCCAATCAAGTAGTCATCTTAGTGAGCGTTTCAACCTCTTTGTAAAACGGGCCCCGTGGTGTAGAGCCACTTGACTTGGGTAAATGAAGTTCACCATGAACCTTCATGTATATTCCGTATCTAGATCCCTATAGAGATACGTAGTGACCACATTTGTAAGCTGCATGTTCAGTTATTCGGAAACTACCAAACTGACAAGGTAGTGGAGTGCAATGACATCCATTACGAGAGAATATGTCTCATCGTAGTCGATTCCAGGGCGTTTTGTGAGAAGCCTTGCGCCATAAGGCGAGATTGTCATCTCTTTTTCTCATCACGCTTTCTAACGAAGACCCATTAGTCAATAGGTTTTATGTCAGGAGGTGTTGGCATCACTAGCTCAGAAAACCTTCCTCTTCGTTACAGAATCCATCTTAACCTGGATCGCATCTTTCCATTTAGGCCAAATCTCTCTACGTTGGCATTCATTCATCAACGGAGCGTGGTTCGATATCATCGGACTCAACAAACTCATGCGCAACGAAATGCGTGACTACATCATCAATTATGATGGAGTTTCTGTCACGCCCCCAAATCCAAGGCCAATATTGTACTGAAATATGACACGTGAATTTGTGACGTGAGTCAAAACGAATAAAATTTTCTTCTTGAATAAATCAATAGGAAGTAAAAGAAATTATATACATATCTGAATAATACTTTTATTAGAAATTGAAATTATTATTTTTACAACACTAAAGCTGAACAAAATATATTACATTATTTCTTTTGAGAAAGCAGTAGAAAATAAAACATTCATTTATTTAGAGAATCACCCCATTTTCCCCAAGCGTCTAATCGCTACCTGAAAACAAGAAGGTGTAGCATCATGAGCAACACAAGCCCAGTAAGTACACAACATACATTCTTATATTAATGTGTCTTATAGGAAATCAAAGTGAATAACCAAGTAAAAATGTACCGAGAACCATTTATATTTTCATACGAATTCTTAAATATGTATATGTATACATACAATACACACATACATATATACAAATATATTCATCCGTGTGAATGGTTTGGTAATAAATCACATAGTCACATCTAGCTCCTTATTGAACCAACAATATATTGCAACATTAATAGGTGAAATAACCTCAAAGCAATGCATGCTCAATTCTCTTTTTCACTTAACATCGTAACATATTAATAATATATCGCAGACAGATATTTGATCGAAATAATATAAGTACACTTCTCTTCTTAGTGAATTTTCGGATTAACTGGTAACAAATCATACATCCACGTGCTAGGGTCCATAATACCAAAGCACGAGTAAGCCAGGTTGACTGGTAACAAATCATAAATCCACGTACTAGGGTATGACTACTATACCCAAAGCACGGGTAAGCCGCAGCATACTAAGGACACTACCAAAGTATGTATACCCAAGGTCGGCTACTTCCTTCCTATGAGTATAATAGTGCACTATCTGTAGGGACTAGGGCCCTGGCTTAACGTCTCATAACACCAAAACACATTTACCAGTAATTCACTTAAGCACGGGGTTGTAGGAATCACCCGGCTTCACAACTGTACTTCTCAGACATAATCAAATTCACAAAATACAATCTTTATTATTTATAGATCGTATATATATGTATATGTACACCCACATAAAGAGACATATACTTAGGAATAATCTCATATGAAAACATATGTAACCTAATTGTATAACACAATTAAGTAAATTCACTAGCAAACAACATAATTACAAATAAGCTTATACATAATTGAAATCAAGTAAAATAATAAAGCACAAGCATTAAATAAGTAAATATACACAATTAATAAGCTTGTAAATAACTGAAATAAAGTAAAATAATAAAGTACAAGCATTAAATAAGTAAATATACAGAATTTAACAAAATTATATTATAGTTAGTATTTCAGTTCTTATGTCCAAATCCATTGAAGTTCATCAACCGTGTTCATCATGTTTCTCCGATTAGAGTCATCAAACTTCAAAATATGTTATATTGTCCATCACAAGTCCGAATTAGTCAAATGAGTACACCATTTCAAAGGGTTTTTCACAAGGAATTCAATGGAATAAGTCATGTAGTCCAGATCAGAGTAATATAGTCCAGAAATGGTGAAGAACCATAACAGTGCAGAAACCGATATTTTTGTTACTGACCTTTGATTTCTTAGTCTTTACGTACAGTGTAAAATTACCAATACCTCTCAAACTCTCCAGATCACAAGTAGAGGTCCTAAGCTTCAAATTGATATAAAGTTTGTAGAAAACGGATAAGAAATGAGGGCGATATGAATTTTTGAAGTTGTGATGGCTGTATGAGATTTCCAGCGAGTTTAAAAGTTGAAAACTTTGATTAGCCATAACTTCTTCATTTCTTAACCTTTTTTAGTGATTCAAAAGCCTAAACTGAAGAAGTTTTGATGAGGAATTTAATACTGTAAATATTTTTAACAAAACAGACTTTGTTATATACGAAAATACAGGTTTGCAGCAAAGCAGATCCTTTTCCATTTTATCATTGATTATGTAGTTTGATAAATCTTAAAGACAAAAGAATATAGAAATGTATTCATGTACTTACTTAAGGAACTCAGAAGGTGAGGTGAAGATTTTGGTCTTGAAATCAAGCTTGGACTTCTTTGACAAAAAGGGAATTTCTTAAGAGAAAAAAGGAAGAAGGATTTGTGTGAGAATCTTGAGTTTTTCTCTTCAACTAAGGCTTCCTAATCAATTTTGCACTTGATCTTAAGGCTTGAAGGAAAAAATGATTCAGATCCATGTTTATAAAGGCTAGAAAGATGCATAAAATAAGTAAGTGACTAATCCACTTGTTAGGTTAAATGATTAAAGGAAAAGATAAAATTTAAAAAAAAATAATAAAAGAAAGAAAGCATAAATCAGATTATAAAACATAAATCCACTTGCTATATATATATATATATATATATATATGTATGTATGCATGCATGTACACACACACATCCATAAACATATAGATACACATTTACCTAATTGATAAGTAAAGAACTTTAGTGCTTTCTTAAGGTAAAAAGAAAATATCAATAATTAGTACTAAAATGACATGCATCATAAAAATAATATGGATGAGAGTCTTGAGCTTAATAACAAAGTAAGACATTTCGAATATAACTAATAATATAGTACGTACTCTATAGTTGACACTAATTTTCGGGTTATTACAGTTTCTATCCCACGTCTCATGTACACTAGTGTAAGTTTTCATAGAGCTCTATATTCTCAGGAATAGGGTTCTAACGTTGAGGCGTCCCCCAACGATAACCATAACCCGGAAGATTCTCATGAGACGGATTTTGAGTGTCGATGATCAAAGGATTGGAATGTGCCAAAGTATCCTTCGAACCCACGGGCCTCCCATGCATCCTAGCTGGGGCCATGGCCTGTAACGCCAGAGTGCCACTCTCTATGGCGTTGGCGTCATGCCTACCTCTGTGTAGGGTGGCGCTACGTCCTCTCGTAGGGACGTCCATCCTTGCAGGCATGTTTGCAGCATATTTGTGTGATCTCGTCACTTTAACAGGGATCGAGATGAGACATAGTGGGGACAGACTACGACAATTCCTGTCGTTCCTGTTGAACATTCGTGTTCGTATCTCCCCCTAACGACGGGAAGACTGTCTCATCAAAGTGACATCCGCAAATCTAGCGGTAAGGAGATCGCCTAGCAAGGGCATTAAGTGGCGGACGATTGTTGGAGTCTCGAATCCAACTGAGTTGCTCATTCGTTTGTAAGGACCCATTATAGAGCGCTGTGGCGGCGCAATTGGCACATAAATGGCTCACTCAAATGTGCGTAAGTACAAAATACTTGTACCCAGTCACTAGCTGTAACGCAGAGAGACATTGAGTGGCGGTAGGTCGTAGACGAATTAGCATAGCTGCATGCGATATTGCATCACCCCAGGCGGATATTGGTGCGCATTACCAATGTCCGGACTACCATCGTAGTCGTTTCCGCGAGACCATTTGGGTGTGCTCATGGGAATATGATGTCCAACATCAGTCCCAAATGCAATAACTATCGAAAGTCTTCGATGTAAACTCACTAGCATAGTCAAATCCAATTGACTGAATAGGATGATTCGGGGAGTGAGCCCGTTGTCATATGATGTGTGCTAGGAGTGCTTCATAAGCAGCATTACAAGTGGACAATGGCACAACACGTGACCAGCGTGTTTGCATATCAACCAACATCTTGAGATATTTTAACGTCCGCAAGTTGGTGGAATCAGTCCACAGAATCCCTACGGATTCTATGTAAGAACATAATGAGTATTTTCATATCCTTTGCATAGGACGGTCTCAGTCCTAATTTTCCTAAGGAAGTGGCTTTGTAAAATGAGCGAGAGGCCTTAGAAGCAACCAAGGAGAGTTTTGGTTGGGCCTGAGCGTTGGAAACGCATATTGAAGCAAAGTTTGTGACTACATCACCCATCATGGTGTCATGACCATGGGAAGTGGCATCCATGGCGTTATAACCATGGGGATTGACATCCATGGCGTCATGGCCATGGGTAGCGCCAAATATGGCGTTGTCACAAGGGACTTGGGCGGCCATATGGCGCTCCAAGACAGCTGCAGCGCCAGATGCTGCAATTGTTGCGGTCTTGCTAAGTCCAAGAATCAATTTTTGATTCTTGCTTCATTTCGCTCGAGGGTGTCCATGTGAAGTCTTTAGTAGACGGATCACCATATCATGACCAGGGTGACTTATCCTGTCGAGACGAAGCCAATATGTGTCTAAATCCAAGAGATCTTCTCTCATAACTTTATTGGATTTAATAGCTCGAATAGTGACATAGAGTCCACTAGAGAGACACATAAACTTCTCTAAGATGCGCATTCGTTCGCAATCATTAGAGGCATTACAAAGGAACTCATTTCTGTTCTCTATATGCGTTTTCGCATGGAATCCGTTGGCTATTTATAGGTGCGATCGGCCCTAGGAGCGTAGAGAGTTTCTGTGACAGTAATTAAGGTGCCATTTGGCAAGTGGAACTTGGGCTATTCCATGTCCTTGAATTAATACTGATGGCCCAGCCATCGTAGTCACAAAAGTCATATGCTCAGAATCAAAATGGAGTCATAATGAAAAGAACTCGAAATTTTATTCATAAGCCAACGGAGTTACATCATTGTCTCTTTGACCAAGGAAAATCTAATCCAAAATGCTAGCTAATGCAAAACAATGGTAGTCGTTTGACTTCTTTCGGTAACTCCAAAATAACTATGATCAGGTGAGTAGAGAGATGTCGGTGGAGCAAAGCTCGCTTAAGTACCACTTATCTCAAAACCTTCCTAGACATCATACTCATTTTGGATGAGCCTATGTGAAGAAAAACTAAACCAATAGCATTTACTACATAGTATGGCAATTGCCTATTACATCTCTTGGAAAATAAAGACTTAAACAGAATTGGCGATCTATTGATCCCAGCCAAATTTGTAGTCTTCAACCCTTTACTCTAGATCATCTTCTTGATCTTCTTGTTCCACATAGTGAGCTTCTCTTGCTTCACAATATGCTTTGTAGGCGGTGACAATTTCTTCACGAGCTCTACAAATGTGTGCCCAATGATCAGACACTCCACATCGGGAACATACATCTCTTTGCACAAACTCCATTGATTGAGGCGCTTTGAAAGCGTCATTTAGATGGCTCTTAGTGTTGGTGGTGCCACCAACATGGCCAGAGGCGTTGCCTCCCTCTCTCTTTCCACGTTTACCTCTTTGGTTTCGTGTTCGCCTATTTTGGCGGTTACCTTCCCAAGTAGAGCGATTATATGGACCAGAACGTCCAGAAGTATCCCTAATATTAGGGTTTCGCTCTTGGCGCCCTCTCTTTAGGGCGCGACTATAATTGGATTCCGGAATATGCTCTGTTCCCACGGATCTCTAATTATAGTTCTTCACAAGGATGTTGTCATGCTTTTCAGCGACATTCATAGCTCCAATGAGCTCATGAAACCTTGTGATTCGTCTTGCATTAACATCGATTCGATAGTTCTTAGCAACCATCAATGCAGAGACGGGGAAAGTAGAGAGAGTCTTCTCAATCAACATCGCATTTGTGATCTCTTTACCACATAATTCCATTAAGGATTTAATGCGAAGTGCTTCCGAGTTGTAGTCAAGAACTGACTTGAAATCACAGAAGCGGAGGCTATGCCATCTCACTTCTAGGTCAGGAAGCAGGGAGTCACGGACGTTGCCAAATCTTTCTTCGAGTGAGACCCATAGCTTTCTGGGGTCTTCTTCATTCATACACTCGTACTGGAGCGAATCATCCATATGACGAGTCATTAGGATGATGGCTTTCGCCTTATTTGCCTCTAAGGCTGCTCTATTTGCTTCCAAAGCTTGAGCTTGCTCAACAGTTAGCACGTCCTGGCTAGGCTCGAGAATCGTATCCAGGATTCCATCGGCCTTGAGATGCTGGCGGACATCACGAACCCACCTGTGATATTCAAAGCCAGTTGTTCCCAATGGAGCAAAGTCCAATTTGTTCAGGTTACTCATCCTGAAAGAGAACGAGAAATTAGGGTTAGTTTCGGAGCGTGAAAGGCTACCACGAAAACATATAAAATTTCTGAGCGTAGTCGCTTCCAAGAAATTAGGAATTTCCGAGCGTAGTCGCTTCCAAGAAATTAGGAATTTCCGAGCGTAGTCACTTCCAAGAAATTCGATTCCAAGAGGGGTTGGATTAGATCGAAACAATGATGTGTGTGGTCGATCATTTTCTTCTCAACAAACTCTTGAGTTTGGAGGACTCTACAAGCTCCAAGCTTGGAGTGAGCACGAACCCCCACAGTTCGGCTTTTGGTCTCCCCTATGAAGAAGAAAGGGGGGGTAGAAGAAGGGAGGTTGAAAGTCCCCGAGAAAAGAAGAGAAATTGAATTTAAAAACTCTAAAAAACGGGAATGTTTAGTAAAAAAATACCTCGAAATAAGTCGCCGGGAAATTTGGCCGGAAAAAGTCGCCGGAAAAAGTGGTCGGAAAAATCGCCAGAAAGTGGCCGGAAAAGTTGCCGGAATTTGGTCGCCGGAGGTGGCCGGAAAATGGTGGTGGCCGGCGGTGGTCGCTTGCCGGAGCTGCTGCGGGGCTGCTGCAGGGCTGCTGCGCTGGTGCTGCCGAGTGCTGCCGAGAGGTGCTGCCGAGGGCCTGCGCTGGTGCTGCCGAGAGCTGTCGACAGATGTGCGCAGGGGCTGCCGAGACTCTGTCGACAGATGCGCGCGGGGGGCTGCCGAGGTCCTGCCGAGGATCTGCGGAGGGTCTGCGTGCAGGTACTGCCGAGGGTGCTGGACGAGGCGGTTCAGGGGTCTGCTGCAGTTCCGGTGGCCGGTTCAGTTACTTTCCGGCCGATTCTGGAGATGAAATTTCTGGTGAAGGATTCCGGAGCTCTGATGCCGGTATTCCCCAACTATGAAGGTGGAAGGTGACCTGGAACTATGCGAACCGGTCAGAGATAGTTTTTATTTTCTGGAGACCGGTTCGGAGCTTTTCAGGCCGGTTCCGGTGAATCCTCCGCCGGTTCTGGGCTCCTGGGATTGATTTCTTCAAGGTTTGAGATGGAGACAGAAAAGGCTTCAAGGTTTTGTATTCGGATTCAAGGTTTTTAGCTTCTTGAATTAGGGTTTGGCTATTTGTTTCAGGGTTAGGGCTTCGTGCTGATAACGTGTTGTAGAGAAACTGAAATTGAGAGGAATTTGCTGTATATTCTCATTGATAATAGGGGCCTCTTTATATAGAGGATTACAATGCATAGAATCTCAATCATACAAGGAAAGTAATTCTACATTGATTAGGATTCTAGATCCTTCTAATTAAATCCTATTACCACTAGGTCAAGTAACCTAGAGTTTGGGCCAAACACAAATAGAGATATCCTTAAACAGGATATAAATATTAGGAGATTAAATTAAGGGGCCCACCATTTATGGTGTAATTAAATAAAAAAAAAACAATTAAACTTAAATTGCTAGACACATAACTTTGGTGGGTATTTTAGACGGGCCCCACAATTGTCAGAAACCCAACCTATCTCACTTTTTGATATAAACGTGATTGGTTTGGAGAAAGCCACAGGCCTAAAAGCCACTGACCCAAAAAACGTGGTTGCAACGTGGGTATGGCTCTTGGACACCAACAAATGTGGCTTTTGGCCCAATTTTGAGTTTTTGACACAAATGTTGTATGTGCTTATTGCTAAGAATTGTAGTAGTGGCCTTTCCAAGGCTACGTTGATCATATGACCCCGAACGTTCCAGTAATACCTCATAATCAACCGCAAAGAAGACTGCGTCCTCTTCAACATAGTGTCCAAAAGTATCAGACCACGTGTAGAGGATCTCTCATCAGCGAATCGACCAAAAGTAAACCAGAATTGAACCAAAAAGTCCTCGTCCTCGGGATGACACCATTTGCATGGCATAGCACCTAGACCTAATCCTAACTCAAAGGAGTAGGAACCCAACCCTATCTCAAAAGAGTAGGGACTTATTAATACTAACCTAACTAATAAACAAACCCTACTAAAAACCAAAATACTGCCGTCACGAACCATGTCTCGTCGCCGAGTAAATGACCCCGACTATTTGGAAATCCCGGTTGCCGGAATAGTGAGATCGGTGACCAACTTCCCCATACCAAATCCAAACCGTGATAGGCCCTCAAAAGCAAAACTACAGCATGGAGCCTCCCCCAACCTGAGCTCACCTCTGCAATTCCACCCTTGCTGGATGGAGACCCGCCCCCACCCATGAACAACTCTCCACCCCAGACCGCCAAACCGCCACTAGGCTCCCATGAATCCCACCGCAATCCCCCAAAATCCACCACAGCCTAGATTTGGCACACAAAGACCACACCATCGGAGCAAATCACAGAACCCACTATCCAGCCACTGAGAGCCCCTCCACCATTGATAAAAACCCGGCGTGGCCCAACTAGAGAAAGTTAGCCATGACCGCCGTCATTCAAACACTAGAATTTGTAATTCCTGTCTCCAAACAATTGAATTCCCAATTAATGAAATTTAAAATCATGAAATCGCAATTCCCATGATTTAAGAATATCTGTGGAAATTGAAATTACTTTATTCAAATACACCATAAATGTTCCATTAATAATACAAGTATTAGTAATTTATTAAAAAAAAAGAAAAATATTCAAAAGAAAAGTATCATAATTAATAGGAGAAATCTGGGAGTTTTACTGCTTCAAGATTTACAACCGTAACAAAATTGAAATCCCGAATTACGTGGAGCAATACTCGCCGATTCTTACCCCGAAATGCAATCTCAATTGCCATGAAAAGACCCAAACCCCTTCCCACACTTCCTAATTCCCAAATTTCCCTCGCGTCACATCAAAGCCTATTTCAGTCTTTTCCATTTAGACAAACAAAATAAGAAAATATCAACCTCTCTCTCAGTCTCACACTCTCAGACACAAACCCACACACTCTCTCTTTGGAGCGACCGAGAATCCTTCTTAAAGAAACAAACCTCGCTTTATTTCCCACCGTCCAGATCTCTTATCCAACGGTTCCCATGAGTCGGCGATTGGTTTTCCCCAAAACTCTCCCCCTCTGTGGTTTTTATCATAAACCCTAGCCGATACTCCCTAAACACGCACAGTCCCAACTGCCCCCCTCGCCGATCTCCAACCTCCCTCTCTCTCTCTCTCTCTCTCTCTCTTACAACGTCAACTCAAAAAGATCGCCGATCCTCGATCTTCGATCTTCCGTACCCATCTCTCTCTCTCTATCTTTTTTCCCAGATCTCGGTGTTTCGCCTGTAAATTAGTCTCTGTATGTCTTCCTATGTTGTTCTTCTTGTTGATTTTGTATAGTTCCTGTTCATATCCATCTTGATTATCTTTCTTGACTACCCAGTTACCTTTTCCTTTTCAATTACCTATTATTTTTTACCTTTATAGATAAATTTTTGATCTTTTTTAATGAAGTCGAACTCGCCCTGAGTCCCGAGTCGGAGGCCGAGTCCCGGGGAGTCCATAGAAATCGAAGGTTTTTTTTTTCCTTCCCGGTGCTGAGGTATGGCGCCTTCTTTGAAATCATGTGAATATGAGGTTGGCGTCGCCGTTTTCTGAGATTGAGAGTTTCGGGTCCGAGTTTGGGACTGAGTCGACTCGGAGATCGACTCGGAGACGACGGGCTGCGGGTGAGTCGAGGAGGAGGAAGAGGACGAGGCCGAGAGTGGTGGTGCTTCGGAATTTGAGGAAGGAAATGCCATCGGTGGAGATGAGGAGGACCACGAGGGTTTTCGGGATGGGGAAGGGGGTGGACGGAGCCCGAGTCTTGCGTTCGGGCCGCCGCCTCTGGCCCGAATCCTCTGTGGTCAAGCTGGAGAGAACCAGCGAGGACGAGGACTGGTTCAAGCTCATCAAGAACAACGGGGAAGGTCGTGATTCTGATGCAATTGGTTTGAAGCATAAGGGATGGACCAGAGCCACCCGGCTAGCGGGTCATAAGCCTAAGCCGAATATAGTTGTTTCGGTCAGTCGAGTCCTTGAGAAGCCTGTTGAGACTAAGGTTTTGGCTGACGGGCTCAAGCAGTATAAGAGGTTCGGGATTGTATATACCAGGAAGAGGAGACGGACCGGTCACTCGGTCAATGTGGAGAATCAAAGTGGCTCTGAGGATAGAATGTACGGGCAGAGGTTTGCGAGGAAGAGGAGGAAGACAAGTGGCAGTGGCAGCTTGGTAGAAGCTGAGAGGTTGGATCTTGCAAGCCCTGAAGTGCTTCACATTACATTTGAGTCTTCATGGGGTAGACGAAACTGGGCTGCTCGGCTTTTGTATTCGATTTTCGTGTACATGTCGAGGTCCAGCCTGCAATTGACTGAGCTTTCTCAATTCCTTGTCTCGGAGCCCCTCAGCATTGTTTTTGCCTTGCCTGGCATTAATTTTTCCTGGGTAAGTGGTTGCTCTACCACATTTAAATTGGCTGTTGACGACTGTTGTAGCATCTAAATGTCTATGTATACCTTTATTTTTGTTTTGTTTTTTGTTATACAGTTTTTCAAATCCTAAGTATTGTTTCAGGTACGTTCTTCTACTGTTGGCTCTGGTGTTTGCAAGTTCTTTGGGAGCAAGGAGTTCATGCCAATGTTTTCTGTGGACTTTTCTGCAGTTCCTCAATGTTTCACGCTAATGCACTCTGAAATGCATTTTAGATACATTTTTCGGCCAATTCTTCCTGTAAATTATCTCAATGATGGGCCTGTAGATGATGATGATGTTAATCAGTGTGGCAATGACAGTGACGAGTGTGTAGTCTTGCATGAGGTTGATCACGCCGAAAACAGACCATTGCATCCAGTTGTAAAAGTTCCCAAATTAGGTTGTAGAAGCACAGTGTATAGGAATGGTTTAAGTTCGCGAGGTAGTATTCAAAAGAGGAGGAGTTCACTGAGGAGGAGGAGATCTAGAAATCCTTCTTTTGTTGCTTTACGGAGACCAAATGGAGCCTTGGTTTCAGAATTAATGAACATCAAGAAGAATGGCCTTTCTTTTTCTTCTGTAGCCTCGAATCAGAAGCTTAGGAGGTCAGATTCAACTTGCTCTGCAACGAACTCGAAAGCAGTGAGTTCGAATGCGGATAGATTGGTGCAAGATTTACATTCGACATGCTGCACTGCAAACTTATTGGTCTCTGAATCAGACAGATGTTATAGGGAAGTTGGAGTAACCATTATGCTAGAGACCTCTTCTTCTGGAGAGTGGCTTCTTGTGGTCAAGAAAGATGGATTAACGCGACTTACTCACAAAGCAGAGAAAGAGAAAGTAATAAGGCCGGGCTCTAACCGTTTTACACATGATATAATCTGGTCCCCAGATAGTGATATTTTGAGGCTAGAGTTTCCGGATCGAAGTGAGTGGATTACTTTCAAGGAGCTTTACAAGGAATGTTCTGATCGTAATGCCACCATTGAGTTCATTCCTGAGCCTGCTTCTGACCGTAATGCCACTGCAAAATCCATTCCTGTGCCAGGGGTGCGTGAAGTCCCAGGTTATGCAGATAGCCACAGTTCTCCGTTTCTCATACCAGAGTCATACATATCTGTGAAGGAAGATGAGGTGTCTAGATCCTTTGCAAAGAAGACGGCGAATTATGACATGGACTCTGAAGATGAGGAATGGCTGAAGAAGTTTAACGTGGACTTTGAAGATCATGAACATGTTTCTGAGGATAAATTTGAATTAATGGTTGATGCCTTTGAGAAGGCATTTTACAGTAAACCATATGATTTCTCTGATGGAATTGCTGCTGCTAGTCATTTTCTGGACATGGGGAAGAGGGATGTAGTAGAAGCTGTATATAGTTATTGGATGAATAAAAGGAAGCAGAAAAAGTCGTCACTGCTTAGGGTCTTCCAGGTACAAGTTATATATTATGCTTCAGATCTTTTATATTTTGGCAATATATCTTCCTGAAGTTTTTATGTATTGGAGGAATCTCTGGTTTGACTTGTTACTTAGTTAGATGTAGGATTTATCTTGGTAATACTGCCGTAGGTAATTGTATAAGATGATTGGCAAATGGTATTTTCTGTTTGAGTTTTGCCTCTATGTGTGTCGTCAGTCGTATATCCTGCTCATCAGTTTCTGTAGGTCTAGAATCTTCGCTTTATTATTTGATGACGTGTATCAGTAGTAGTGAATGTTTGAATGTCATGCTATTGGAAGTGTGGTGATTTTTTTCAGTATTTATCGATTTGATTTTTTTTGAATCCACAACACCTTTGTTATCTGAATATTTTTGTACTTTTGCCTGTCCTTGTTTTAGTACTGATGATGGGGTTGCCAATTAACATAACCATCCTCTCTAACAGGGGCATCAAGTGAAAAGACCACTGCTGGACTCAAAGCCTGTTATGCGCAAGAGAAGATCATTCAAACGACAGCCTAGTCAATTTGGCAGAGGAAAACAACCTAGTTTCTTGCAAGGTAATTTCACTGCTTTATATGGTTATGCTAGTGGTAAAAATGATTTATACATACACCATGTGACATTATTTGTAATAAGCCACCAGTTGCATAAAATACATTATCATGTCACATATACTTTAGATGAGCTCATCAGTTCACATGGCATGGCCGTTAAAAGAGCAAATCCACTCACATGTAAATATAATGGGATTGATGTGGACTGAGTGTTGGTGTGTTACTGATACCACCAATATAGTCCTTAAAAGAATGTTAATTGACATTTTATCACTAGTAGGACAAACTATAAAAAAAAACCGAGAACACTAGGAGGAGTGATGCTCTGCATGTACTGTTTCTTAATGCATCACTTGATCTGCTTCAAATTCTATGTTCTTGGTGAAATCATAAAATTTGTCACTCGTATTGTATCTTGTGTGTTTTAGAAGTTCTCAAGTGATGCCAATAACCAGTGTTGCTTTTCTTGAAAAGATATAGTATAGCTTTTGATTGCAACCAAGGAAACTTATATTCTCGACTTTTATTCCTGTACAGCATTGGCTGCAGAACAAGATGCTTTGCAAGAACAGAATGCTGTGCTTAAAGTTGAAGAGGCGAAAGCGGCAGCAGACAGATCTGTGGATTTAGCTATCCGCAAACGACAGAGAGCTCAGGTACTTATGCAGAATGCAGATTTGGCAACTTATAAAGCTGCAATGGCATATAGAATTGCTGAAGCTGCCCAAGTTCTCGGATCACCCGACGCTGCTGCTGTTTATGTACTTGATTGACCAATTTAGGTGCAATTTAGGTGTTCCTGATGACAGTTGGAAATGGAAATAACCAATTTTTTATTACAGGAAGGAGCGCAGCCTTAATGCCCTATGGCTGTTTTTGAAGCCTTTGGAAGAACAAGTGTTGGATTAAGTAGTATGATTTTGTATAGGTTTTGATTGAATGTACATTCTGTATTATTATAACCTCACACCATTACCAATAGTGTATAATTCGACTTGGTTTATTTTCTTGGGGAATAGAAAAAAAGAACCAAAAAAGCTCAGAAAAGATTTGAATTTCCTCCCTGTTTGTGTTTTCTTCTCTTAATTGGAAGGTGAAAAATACAACAGACAAACTAGCTTGCCTTAAATTATTTGAAAATGGGAACTTAGAGATGAGATTAGAAAGAACGTTGATGTGAACGCATGAAACGGAATCCTACAATTTTGAGATTATTTTGGTTTCGTGTCTTGGGGAAAGAATTTACATACCCAGTTACAAGGGGGGGAGGGGGGGATTTCGCTACGAAAGGGAGACCCCATTTGTCAAAATTGCCAATTGAAAGTGGCAACACGTGGAATTTGGGGTGGGACTTGCATACATCCACGGAATAGTTGCAGGGGAAATAGGTTAATGGTTTGATTCACAACTGATCAAAAATAAAATTTAACTAAAGCAAAACCTTCTTGGACCAAAGATTTTGTGTGATTGTGATCCTTCAATTCAAGTAATAGATGGCAAATTGGCTTTCCATAAGTCAATTATCCTAGCAACAAGTTCACAATACAGTTTATTGCACTGATAATGAAAAACTGGATGTGGCTACAAATTTTACAAGATATCATTTCCTGTTCTCCTTTTGACATGATTGAAGATAGCAAATGTATTTCAACTGTTTTCTCCATCTCTTTTCCAACCTAAGACATTATACAATCACACCACAGTATCACATATTTCAAAAGAAATCCCCATTACATGTCAGCTCGGTAAAATTGTTCGGCTGTATAGCATTGTCCAATCCTTAAATTAGTATTTGTACCCAGATATAAAGCTACCTCTCTCATCAAGGTTTAACAGGAGCATTGGCCAGGTCCTGAATCTCCTTCTTGCTCTTTATCAAACTCCAGTTCCTGGTATTAAAATCTACTTTATCTAAGTCCTCCGCAATCCCCATATATCCATGTAAAAATCGCTCCTCCACACTGTCTCCCTGCATTCCTGCTTCCACAATTTTTCCGTTGTTGGACGTTGCTCGCTCAAAGTCTGCTCTGCCACGGTTCTGCTCTGCAAAATACTTGTGAATCCTCTCTGCATTCCCAAGCCCAGTGAAAGTTCCCAAGAACTTCACCAACACAACACTTTGATCAGCAGGCTTTCCCAGGCACATCTTGATTCTTCCCCTAATTAAACCTTTACCTGCCATTTTATAGAGAACCCAAAAGATGGAATTCAAAACAAAAATAGTAGTTCAAACACCAAGTACAATACAAACTAATCTATCAAGATTTGACAGAATATGAAGCTTTACAGAAAACTTGTCACCGAGTCAAATTTTACACATGTTATACAGCATGAGACATATAATTCTTATTTTCTATTCTCAATTCATTCACCTTTTTTAAGCCTATCAAATGCCTGAGAAATGTACAGTTGGAATTTTTTACACAGTTAAAACACGATACCCACCTCTTAGAAAAGCCTCAAGAGCTTCAATACTTACAACCTTCCAATTTTCAGGATTGTTGTCTGACATAGAAATATTGTGGATAATAATGACCGGAGGCCAAAGAATCAAATCTTCCTTCTGAGCCAAAGCTTCTGCCTTGGGCAAGACCTGGGGAACCCATAGTACTATGTCAGTGGGGATAACAGTACTCCACCCCAACAGAGCACAAACTGCTTTGAGAAGTCCCAAGTGTTGTGTCCTCAATCCAGCTTTTTTAGACATAAATGCATGTGTTACCAATCGTTGGGTGTCCATGAACTCCTTCGAGAAGCTGTAACAGGAAGAAAAATAAAGTAACAAACTGTAAAAGGACGACAACTCATGATTTTCACTTCTACCAAAATTTAAACACGATAAAATCATATAGAAATGTGCATCCACTAGTATTTAACACATAACAGAAGGAAGAACAAATTATGATATCTTAATCAAAAGTTAGACAGAAAAAAATTAGTGGAACAAGACTAAAAAAGTTGACCAAAGGAAAGAAGTAAAAACAAATACTATATAACGGCCATTAGTTGCGAAAACCTTGTTTCATTCAGATTGTCTCATTTCTCATTTGCTGGAAGGCTTTCACCATCCCCCTCATATCATGTAAAGAAATTCATAAGTTGTGACAGACCCGATATGGCAGACTCTATAGCCGTATTCTACCAGACCTCCTTTTGCCAGGTTTCGGACATCAGATTTAAGACACTAAGACACAAAGTCTGACACAGAAACAGATCTCGTAAAGTATAAGTACTCATCAAATGGGGAGCAGTAAGAGAGGGCACGAATGACAGTCTAGATCTTGACAAGACTTCTGCCGCTTAAGTTTTATCACCTTGTTTATTCATAATTTGGTTCGAAATCCCCTTTCCTAAAAATGCATAAATACACTGGAAGAATGTGACATTTAAGAACCTAACAGGCAAAAAATGATTTGGTTTTCCTCTAAAGAGCTCCCAAATCATACTATTACCAAGAGCAATTGATTTGGAAAGTCCACCTATTCATAAAGTGAGCTTACAATCTCTAGATTTTGGTAAAGAATTCTAACTAAGGGCAGGGTAATACAGAATATACGGAGATCACTTAACACAGTCAACCAACGAGAATGCCATCCAATCATTATATTCAAACTTGTTTATCTTCTCAACCAGCAAATGTTAAGATACTTCCAGGTGCTCAACAGAAAGGGAACTTTAACCTACTCACATTATGTATTCCCACTGGGCCTATTACTCCAACTTCTGTTACAGATCCTTCTTTCCCCTTTCTTACCCAACAACAACTCAACCACCTTTAAACAGACTGTTCATAATATAGCCAGATCTATAAAATACAACTATAGACTCTAGAGCCTTAAAGATTTCACTAGAGAAGAGTGAGGTGAGTCACCTGTTTTCACTTGTGGGAGCCCAATTTGAATCAATAAATACAAGAAATGCACCTGGATTGACACTCGTGTCCATTTGAAACCCAAATGCCCTAGGACCAATCCCAACCCTCCAGACCCATAAAACAACCATTTTGCAAGTTATCATTCCAACACTGAAACCTAAAATTATTATACAGCACATCTGCATTTTAGTTTGGTCTATCAATGAAAAGGAACCAAAGAAACAATACAGACCCTGTTAGTCACCATCCACTGCTTAATCACCTTTTTATTATCATTTGGATGGGGTCATTCCCCAAGAAAAGCGACTTATTTGGAAATTTCAAACCAGGATTGGTCAATGAACAACTCCAAACACCATTGTCTAAATAGCCATTTACCGAACGATATAGATGGAATCCAAAGACCATGACATGATATAATTTTCATAAAACCTAACATCATAAAAGGTGCTTGAAGTAGCATCATGGTGCAACTTTTACCCACATTGTACCTTCCTGTACCACATTGATTTGAATCCACCATCCACCTCTCAGTACTCAGACAACAATGTACTATCAACTATATAAAAATCCTAAGAATACCCAAGTAACAAATCTTAAAATTATAGCATACTAAGTTGACTGCATCTGTAAGAGTAATATTTAAAAACTCCGGAACGAAAAGATAAAACAGGAACCCCACTTAGAAAGAACATGACATAAAAGAAAACAGACCTTCGGCCACATACGATGCAGAATAAAGTCCCAGCCTTTCCTTGTTCCATGTATCTTCTCCGAACACCAGGGTTCATATTTAATTGTTTAGAGTATGCTAGGAAGGCTTCTTGAACCAATTGCATAAACTCCTCAGAATCCTCTGATGGCTCAGGAGCTGCAGAACTCAACCCATTTTCTGATGTATCAGCATCATTATCATCACCTCCGTGGACATCCTCTAGATAATTATCATTTCTCTTCCAAACTTTGTGCTGTTTGTGAAAGCCACTTTTTATGTCAACTTGCTGTGACCTATGCCTACTTAATGAACCATAGTTTTGGTGACCCTTGGCATACCGATCACCATGTTTATAATATCTAACTGAGTGCCTTTGTGCATCTGCCAAAGAGTCTTGAGACGGCAGCCGATCATCAGATGCAAATTCATCATACTGGTCTATTCCAGCATATTTCCTCCGGGCCTTATAGTGTTCATTATGGCCCAATCTTGCTGATCTAGATGTATACATAGATCCTACATCTTCACCATTCCACTCTTCACCACTATCATACAAATCTTGAAACTCTCTAGATGCATTCCATTTACCTGACATAATTTCTCTAGGATTCTGGATACTTCCATGCTCTTCATTAACATATTTTCTTTTCAGCACCCTATCTGATTGTTCATATACCCCAAGCTTGTCTCTCATACTCTGCATTCTAATAGTATTTCTATGCATTTCTGGGTCGTATTTAGACACAGGACACTGTCTGTCCTGAAACTTCAGGTTTCCATCTCTTTCATAACCATAATCTTCTTTCAGATGTGAGATTTGACAAACTTGCGCTGCACCCAAATGCGATGTTTCATAATCTTGTGAAATTCTCCTTCCAAACTTGTCATGCATGCGTCCAGAACCCATATATTCTCCACTCTGCTTCGATGCACTTGATATTCTGCTTATATCAGGGTAGTCTGATAGTGTATGCCTTTCTAAAGTAGAATTATTAAGCATAATGCGCTTCCTTGAATTTCCAGAATAATCCTCAGTATTATCAATTCTTTCCACAACAGGGAGCATGGTACTAGATCTTGACACAGTTCTATGATCATAACCCATCCGAGAATGGTCATAGTCAAGTGGTACTCGTGGATGCATCACTTTGTGTAAGTGATCAGATGGAAGCTCACGATCGTCAAATATCATTCCCCTTGAGTTCGGGTAGAAATAATAATCATCATCATACTCAACTCTAGTAGGACTATCTCTCTGGTAAAATGTCAGATTCTTCTGCCCAGAATCAGGGTCTCGAGAAAACTCTACTACCGGCCTTTCCCTATATGCATTAATGCTCACAGAATCTTTAAGTTTTCTACTACTTCTTGAAAATTCTTCCAAAGAAGGCATATGCTGCTCATGCTGATAGGAATCTTGGAATTCATTCCTCAACGGGGTTGAGGAGCTAGCAAAATAATTCTTGGAATGAGATCCAGACATCATGGAATAAAAGCCATCTCTTGTAGGAAAAAACGGTTTATTTCCTTCTTTGTAGGCTTCTGTCACTGGTAATCTATCCAAAGATATACGGTCCGCATACTGAAGCCTTTCTTGGTCAGAATGACGTATACTCATGCTGCGCGTTGACGATGGTAGGTGGCCACCCCTTGCTCTTTGAGTTATAACAGTACCAAGGCTTGGAGAAGAATGATATGCTCCATGCACAGTGTCACCTTTGATAAACATGGTTTTGGATCCTCTTACAGCACTATCTTCCATATGGATTGGTTTTTGACCCAATGTCCCATGTTTACCACCAGCTGTCAATCTGCTTTCATTCAAATCTTCTTTACTGATTCCAAAATCATTATGCTCGGAGCCATAAACTCTCCTACTATTCAAATCATCATTGACACTATAATTTCCAGCCTCAACGCTATCACGTCTGTGTTTTAACTCCAAAGGAACAGATGCCGGAACAGGTACCGGTGGTTGTGGTGGTGGTGAATAACTCCTCCGCAAATCCCCATCCTCCTCCTCCTCCTCAAATTGTGACATTTTTCCCATTTCACCAAAAGGAGGCAGTAGCGGTGACCCGGATGTTGACCTGCGGCGGACGCCATCAGTCCTACTGCCACCACCGCCACCCAAATGCCAGCCATACTCCCTCTGAATAGAAGCAACACTCCTTTGACTGACACCCAGATGATCTTGTTGCGGGCTCAAACTCCTCCTAATAGTCCGATGTACCTCCTCAGGTCTCCTCCTACTACCACTACTATAAGGGTTGTTGTTGGCACCGGATTCGAATCGGTAGGTGGGACGTAATTTAGAAGCCGGAGGCTGCTGTCTATTGAAACTCTCATGCCTCCGAGGTTGCATTTTGAAATTTACACACACAACCAACCTCTCACAATCCAATCCAGTTCTATATACCCGACCAGACAGAGAGACTATAAAAATTAACAGTATCAGAGAGCTTGAAAACTCTAACCCTAGTGATTGAAGATTGATTGAACCCCTAACGTTATTGATATACTCAAACAAAGGGATCAAACAGAGATCAACGCATCCATGGAAACTGAGAATTCGAAGAGGAAATTTCAAACCTTGTGTTGTTGGGGATCCATGAAGCCAATCGTTGTTATTGACCTGACAACAAACAAAACAACACCAAAGACTAGATCTTCAGCTTCAAGTTTCAACTTTCTTTGCTTCCTTCAATCTTCAGCATCTCAGATTTTCTGTAAAGTTTTGGTCGGTCCGTCGGTCAAAGAAAGAACCGGGGTAAAAGCTGCAACTGCTCTCTCTCTCTCTCTCTCTCAGCTTCTTTACCCAAAGCGTTTGCTTAATTGCTTTGTGACTTTGTGACTTCGTGTCTTGGTTTTGTTTTTGTAGTGGAAAAATATTAGGGGCTGGGATTTGATCCCACATCGTTATCTCCTTTCAGCTGCTCATATCAACCGTCCTTTTACAACTACGCGTGACAGCTTTTTTCAACTTTTGTTACTTTATGGAAAGCTCCGTCCAAATTATCACCAAAGTTACTATTACGTAATACATACGTACGGACTACGGAGTAGGCTGCAAACCACCAAAGGTGTAAAACACCAAAGTGGGTCCAGTGACTGTGGCCGTCTCTCCTCCACACAAACAGCTGAAAACTGACGTTATGATGTTTGACCGTTAACGATCTGTTAGAGCATTTCCACCGGTCTTGTTTTGACTGGCCTCCAACAGGGATGAATGAGGTGGTGACCGGCAAGAAGCAAAAACATGCCTCCACCGGCCCAAGAGTGACCAGCCAAGCTTTGGCTTTTCATGACCAAGTCCAAAAAAAAAAAGCCAAGTCCGTGACTAAAATCTTGACCTAGACTGCCCGACTGCCAGCTCGGTCCAGAAGGAAACGTGGCTGACGTCAGCCACGGACGCGCAGAGAGAGACGCGGAGGAGAGGAAGCGTGGAGGACACGGACGAATGAGGAAGCGCCAGCGAGCAGACCGCGTCTGCAGCAGTCGTTTGTAAGTGGGACGGAGGAGGATGCGTGGAAGCTAGCCGTTGGGTGAACAGAAAATTTGAAAGCAACGATCCTTTAATCTGGGCCGTTGGTTTCAATTAATGTTAAGATCCGACGGTGGTGCAATTAATATGTATGTATAGGGTTGTAACGTTAACAAAAGGTAAGAAAAAAAATTGTAAAAAATTCTAAAAATTTCTCTATAAATACCTACCATTTTTTTTACATCTCACACCCAAAAAATTATATTTCATAGTTACACTTCCTCCTCTTCATATAGCTCTCATCTTCCAAATTTGTTTATATCCAATATGGCCGAACAAAAGGAAAACACACGTCCAGTGGCCGGACAAGGGGGAGATCAAAGTGAAGATGATAATACCGAATTCGGGAGGAGATGGACGAATGAGGAAGATGTTCAATTGTGCAAGTCTTGGAAAGCTGTGAGCCAAAATCCGGCTGTGGGCACAAATCAGAAAAAAATCGACCTATGAAGGGGCGTGAAGCGACACTTTGCTGCAAATTGGAGTGGAAATGGCCGATCATCTTCCTCTTTGCAGGGAAGGTGGAAAATTTTGAAGATTGAACTCTTTGAGTGGCATTGTGCATTAAGGCAAGCTCGTAATTGGTACAAGAGCGGTTCGAATGCGGTTGATGAGGTATGTATTTGGAGAAAATTTTACAAACAGTACCCGAACTAAGGCCGACTCCTAACATCAGTACCCGACTATGCAAAACTATCACTTTGGTACCCCAAGTTTGAAGCCCGACCCAAGAACGGTACACGCCGTCCATAACAATGTTAAGAGCCCAGCCACATGGCAATACCTGAAGGGTAATTGGTGATAGGAGCGCACAAAGTGTGACGTTTGTTAATATGTATTTTCCCTCATTTGGCTAAGTTATTCTCTTAAAATTACTAATTATAACATAGTTTCTGTTTTTAGGTACTTCAAGGTCGGAAATGGAGAAAAGAGGTGAAAAATAGCAGAAATGAGTGTAAATGAAGGATGAGTCATTTTAGAAACTTTCCTCTTTCATTTTAGGAAATATTTCCTATTTTATTTTAGGGAACTTTCTTCCTTTGAACTTTCCTATTTCTGATTTTCTTGTTTTAAAGAGAGTCCATCCCATTGAGAACTCTTGAGTGATGAAATCAAGGAAACTTGAAGGATAAGAAGATTACATAAATAAGGAGGAATTCAAGGAGTTTTCATTCACATAAATTCTTCTTATTTCAAGGAGTTTTTATTCAATATTTATCCTAATTATCTTATTTCCTATTGATCATAACTCTAATTAAATTATGATTTTTCTTGATTATAGGAATTCATTATGTGCACTCTTGGAAGAAGAAATTAGTGCAATTCAAAGGAGATGAATAAGGGATGTATCTAGTCACTATTCAAGGGAAAGAGAAGGAGCATTGCATGATTAACTCTAGAGATTTCCAAGATTCATTAAGGGGAAAAGAGATCAGAAAATTCAAGACTCTGTCATGAGAAAATCAAGGAAATTTGGAGGAGAAATCACTTCTAGATGCATGGCCATGATTGCATCACAAGAGAGGAGGATTCCACTATAAATAGCAGAAATTCTTGACTCCAAAATCATCACTTCTTCATGCAAAATTCAATTCATTAGCCTAGCTCTCTTCTCTCCAAAACCCTCTCCAAAATTCAGAAAAAGCCTCTTGCCGTGAAGAGCTTTAGGACTTCTCCAAGGCTGTTCGTGTTCTTGAAGGCCTAGCCCTGTGTTCTCTTGACGTTCTCCAAGCTTCCTTGAAGATCAAAAAGTGTAATCCATGGCC
Source organism: Rosa rugosa (assembly GCF_958449725.1). Taxonomy (NCBI): domain Eukaryota; kingdom Viridiplantae; phylum Streptophyta; class Magnoliopsida; order Rosales; family Rosaceae; genus Rosa; species Rosa rugosa. Next base: position 18,432,456 of record NC_084825.1, read on the forward strand.
CTTATTTCTGTTTTCGTACTCTTTAGTTTTGAATTTCAGATTTTTATTATGAACTTTGTTATTGGAGTTGGATTTTTGTTAAGAACGAGTTTATGTTAGTGATTTTCAGATTCATTTCTTTATGTTCTTGAGTTGTTTATGATATCTTTACAATCTGATTTTGTGCCATCATTTTATATCTTTAAGCATATGATTTTGGTTGAACAATGATGTTAATCTGCAGGTTAATAAAGCCAAATTTGAAAAATGAGATCCTTGATAATTGCATATATGATATACAAACTTGTTAGGAGTTAAATATTTACACTTTACGAATTAATAAATAATTTCAATCCCCTAACATTTATTGGGATGATAATAATCAGAGAGAGCTATTTGGCTACAGAAGGAAATAAGCAAAGCAATTCAATAATTTAGGAGAAAGAGGTATAGTTTTGATAACAAAAATATACATAAATACAAAATATATACCAATAAGAATTTTTGATGTGCTCAATCTCAAAATTCTCACTATATATATACCGTTGTACAACATAACCAACCAAACACACCAACTCTAAAGCATATTGATGAGCCTTTAGTTTGTGAATTTAAGTTGATATCATATATGACTGCTGCTAATCGTGTTGAATTCAAAAAAATTACGGCACAAGAAAGACAAGTTGTCAAAGAAGAAGAAAGTCAAGTAGTTGGCGGCTCTAGCTCCAACTCCAACTCCAATTGAAGCAGCTTCATATGTGAATTTCAATTAAACAAATTCTAAGCAACCAAGCACTCCAAGAAGAGTATGGAGCACGGACGAAGAAATCAACGTTTTGGAATCATTGCTTTCCTTTAAGAAGTAAATAAATGAGAAGTATACATCAGAGCAATTTTATAATTATATGAAGAATCACCTTGGCTACGGTGATGCGAGCCAACTTCAAGACAAAGTAGACCAATTGATGAATTTTAGAAAGAAAAAAATTAAAAATTTGAAAATTGGCCATATAAAGTTTAGAATTGAGCACGAGGAAGAGGTTTACAACCTATTAATGAAAGTTTAGCTAGATATTATTGTCACCAGTGAAGATATCATCAATATTGTTAATATGGAGGAGCAGCAAGGTGATGCTGGTACTACTGCTCTAGAAAAACATAATGATGATTTTTATGATGACAATGATGATTATGTTGATGATCAAGTTACAATTCCTAGTTTACGAGAATTCTTTGAGGATGACTCAACGATAAGCAACTCAATAGCCTCAAACAAAAATGAAACAAAGGCAAAGAGCACGACGGTGCACATAAGTTAAACAAAGCTAATTTGAAGCAATGATGTATCAACATGCCATTAAGTTTGGTCACAAGGATGCTTGATTAAACTTTTTAAACTATAGCAACTTACCATCAGCTACACTTTCAGCCCACTTTTTTACCTGAACGGGTCTGTTTTTGTTTTATTTTCCTTGCGGTAGCTTTCCTGACCCATGTGCATGGCCCAAGTCCTTGCAGTCAATTTTCGTCAAACTTTGAGTAATTTTATGTTAACGAGTAATTTATAAAACTGTCCTTTGCAAAGTTTTAAACAAAATCAAAGAGCAATTCAGACAACTCTACTGATATCGAAGAAGCATGGCATCATCGTGAATTTGCTTGAAACACATTGGAGCTTTGATTGATTGATTCATGGAGAATCCAAATTCAAATAACAGCTCAGGTTCTAGCTTAGTTTTGATTTTATGATTTTTCCATCTCGTTGATTTAGTGATTAATAAACAGGTTGAACCATACGGATGATGAATCCCTACGCTCAGACATAAGACAGGTTGAACAGACATCCAACATGAATAAAAGATTCTTGACTATAGTAATTTCATTTTGTAAGAAAAGAGAAAACTGCCAAGTAAGACATGACAAGACTCTGCATGACCAAAATTAGCAGTGTTATGCTTCGTAGTTTGCTCTACAGAAATGCAGGTTTCAATTTTCTTTATTTATTTATAAAACAAAAAGAATAAAGTTGAAATAATTCTGCTAAACTACACGGGGTACAAGGTAAGGTGTTTTTTTTTTCCGGGACAATACATCTAGCGACATTTATCTTATTCTTTATTTTTCAGCTTACAAGATAGAAACGATATTGGACTATCTAATCAAAAAATACAAAGAGGTATATTGAAGAAGCCATATTAAGGATATTTTCAACATCTTTGCCATGTATTTTTCTTATATCAAATTTGTAGTCGGTTAAAATCCAAGAAAATCTTAGGTATTTTTGAATATGAGTGAACAAATTATATTGACAAAATATACACATTATGCAAGAAATTACAGAGATTCTAATCATTGCATTCATTCCAATATGTATAGTTGAAACATATTATTCCAATCATTGTTGATATTGAAACATCATCATCATCATCTTCATCTTCACAATGCTTCTGGTGTTTATTATCGATGAGCTTGAATCGTTAGGTTAAGTGATGATGATGACGAGTAGAAGAATAAAATATGTAGTGATAATCACAAAAATATTACGGAGATTTTTTATGTTATGATATTGTGAATTGCAACACATAAAAAAAAATTGCAAACTTTGGATGTCCATTAGATGATAAAAAGAACAAGAAATTGGTTGTTTTTATATATATAGTGGATTATCGTATGCCAAAGTTTGTGCTAATAGAAAATGTGGTGGATATTTTAAAAGTTGCTGATGGATTCAGTTGATTGTTATTTTCATCATCTAATGGATTTTCAGAGTTTTCATTCCACAATATTTCACACATTAACAATATTGGCTCAAATGTGTGAAATATTATTAATTGTAAACTCCGAAAGTCTATTATATGATGAAAAAAACAAACAATTGGTTGTGTTCACGAACATGGTACCATATCTATGAAAATAATCATTTACTACACTTATGGTTGATGATGATGAGTTTTCATCCATAACATTTATTGTGTTAGATGATGATAATAATGATAATAAGTACTTTCATCCATAACATTTGTTCACTCCGCCCAACCCGATACTGTATTATGTTTCCGTAAAGTGAATCTTGGATTGAAGCTTCAATATCAACTAAAAAATTTTCTAGTAGGAGTCTATCTGATTTTGAAGCAAGGTACGACAACTGTTTACATCGAAACTTCTAAACCCAAGTTTCGATGGGCAAATATCTTGACAATGGTATACGAGGAGCTGCCTGTGAAGCGGGTGAACCAAAATCCCCTGATACATCGGCATCTCCATTCGTTGCTGGTTGCTAATCGCCTCGGGGAGAAAGTTCTGAGGAATCTAACAGTAAGGCCTCCACTTAACCTGCAAAATACATATATGAAAGAAAAAATTATTATTAATATAAAAAATTTAAAAGCTAAGAATTTACAAGCTATAGGTAAGAAAGGTGTACATTGTTCGCATCAACCCAAAGTTCACCTATAAGCTCGTGATACTTTTTCTTCTTATTCTCGTTGCCAAGCACTGTGGAAATCAATGTTGCCCAGCCTATAGATAGAGGGAAATCCATCGGTCTCTCAACGCCATCGAGTTTGAACAGTTCCTTTCTAAATGTAGTGAGATGCTCCAATGCCCAAGCCATGAAAAAAAACAAGTGGCATTTTATTCAGTCCTCTTTTTTGTCATGTTTACCTAAATAGTAGTGCAAGTGTGCAAGTAAGGCAACTCCTTATACAAGGTTCCTTATTTCCCCAATGTCTGACAAAGCCTCCAAGTAGCTTAAAGTCACAGTTTCATGATCTGTAGTATGTAATAGTACCGTCCCTATTACATAAAGCACAAATGCTCTAACATAATCACCAAATCTGTCGTTGTTTACCTCTACATCATCGGGTATAGTGTAGAATGCCTTTTGTAACCCTTCAAACTTCACAGACTTACCTGTAACCAAGTCTCTATTCACTTGCCCCAACCCTTGTATGGTAATAGACTGGTTGTTCTCTAGGTCCCTTACAATTTTTACGTCTCCTTTTATCACTAGCTTGTCTTCTATCCTAAGCCCAGTGATGTAAATGACGTCTTCTAAACCAAAGAATAAAGATTTGTTCCCAACTTTAAAACACATGCTTTCTTTGTCATAGTATCTGACAAGAGCATCAAGCATTCTGTTGTTATGGTGATTTTTGTCCAAAGTTTCTTCTAAACTTTATAATTCAGGAAACCCCGTCCCCTCTAATGTCTCAAGGACTCTACGGTCCACATTCCATCCCAACAGCTTGCCAAACATTTCCGTAGCAACAACCATTCTGCAAAAAAGATTACAACATAAGAAAAAAACCCTTATATAACAAAAACAGTTCAAAATAAAGTAGACTATAATATTTATGGCTCATACAGTAGACTATGACCATATTACTTAGCCATTTGATACGCTCAAAGCAAGCGCATAATTTAACCCTGAAAACATCGTTAGTAGTATAAGCAAATAGGGATCGTTCTATTCCGGGGATTGAGGGTACACCTGTCATTGTCAAACAATTAAACAATTAAAATTAAAACAAAGTATAATATTCACACATATACATCACTATTTACGAATTCAAAGGGGAGTTTTTTTGGTTTTGGTTTTCGAAAAATAAACTAAGTTAAGAAAACAAATAAAACATAAGTAAACGAATGGAATGAGAAAACAAAGATCAAAACCGAAAATCATGATTAAAATCGATTCAAACTCTAACATTGTTCATCAAAGTCATGCAAGAGGAGTTGATCATGTGAAACGTTAAAAGCAAACAATTTCCCATATTTTACTTTTCAATGCTAATTAATCTAAGTGAAAGCACAAAGACTAATCCTATCAAACATGCATTCAAGCCCTAGAAAGCTAGTCAATCATAACATGTTCAACGCAATAAGCATCTAGAAAGGCTATCAACTCAAGTGTGCAACTTAGTATGAAAAAGTCCACCTAATTGCAATTCTCTTTGATTAAATCCGATTTTTGCACAAAACCTTTACTACTTTTCGATTTAAGAACACAAAACCAAAAAGTTGATTCATGTTCTTAAATTTGTAGCACCAATCATATAAAAACCCTAAAAGTTTCGAACCATTTAAGATTAAAATACAAAAGATATCTATCATGCAAATTTAATCAAACACTCACACAAAAGCAACAATGAATCGCAATATATGAATCTGAAAATTCTCAATTAATCATAAAAATTCCAGAAATAATACTTTGTTCAAACATATATGTCAACTAGTTCATAACCAACGAAATTCAAAGCAAAGGTTACAAAGGAGAATTGGATTACACCGTGGATGAAGATGAGATGGATGATTCACGTTGTGGATTCTTGAAACTCGAAAGCAAGCTTCAAGGATGGCTATGGATGGAAGTGCTCACGGCTTCTCTTCTTCTTCTTTGGCCTTGCTTGAACTCATGGAGATGACTAAACTTGAAACTAGAGGATGGAAAGGAAAATGGAAAGGAAATGGAGAGACAAAGAAGATGGATTAATGGATGAAGGAATGTGTTTAGAGTGAGAGGAGAAGGTGTTTATATAGGGAAGAAAAAGAAGAGTGAAATGATAAATGGAAGAAAAATAATGAAAGTGGTTTGTAAAATATGGAAAAGATGGAGTAATGATGAAATGAAAGCAAGGCATGAATGTGCAGAAGTATGGAAGTGATGATGATCTTTTGGAGCAGAAAAATATATCCAAGGAAAAAGAGAAAAGCATCTAGCTTTCTTCATGTGGGTAGGAAACATGAACATGTGAATATTGAGCTGTTTTTAGGTCAATTTCTGCCCCTTTATTCCTTCAATTATTTCTCCAACAGGAATTCAGTTTTGGCTCTTGACTTCTTCATATGAAATGATCTACCATGAGTGTAGATCATTTTGGTAGAATTTCAGAATTTATTTTCATGTCTTTGGGCCAGAATCTCTGCTGGACTCCTTACGGGTCCAGTTTTCCAGTTTTGCTTCTGCAGGAAATTGGGCTGACTGTTTGAAGGCCTTCCACTCAATTCTAGCTCTGGCACTCTTCATAAGAAATTATCCTTAGGATGTCTAGAATGGATCTGGAAATTTTCAGCTCATTTGGAGTTCATTTGGTCAGGCGCCCGCTCCTTCTTCCTTGCTTGGCTTGGTTTCTCCTAGCCGGAGTAGGAAAATGTGTAAAATTGACCTTTTAGTACATTTCCATTTTTCTCCATCATTTATAGGTAATTATGGACCTAATTCTCATTTCATCATCATCTACTCCAATGTACCTAAGAAAATAGAAATTGAGTTAAAAATCGATTCGTTAAGGAATTAACTAAGCAAAATGTGAGGAATTAACTATTAAAATACCACTTTAAAATGCTCCTATCAAATTCCCCCACACTTAGCTTTTGCTAGTCCCTTAGCAAAATCAAAAACTAACAAACCAAAAAGACTATGACACAAAACAAAGAAACCAACGAAAAAAATGACTAAGTATGGAAACAAAAACACAAAGACTCAAAGAAACCAAAAACGTAAAACACAAAGCAAAACACAAAGAAAAAAAATGTCACACATAAAAGAGTAAATTCAAAGACAAAGACCAAGATGTTGACATCACAAAGACCTCTATTGCCCTTTAACATATTGTCTCAGAAATCTCTTACTTTCACAACACCAAGATTAGCACTCAACCAAGAATCAATGTTAAGCATTCGAGAGTTAATTAAAACATATGATCCACACATACACAAGTAGGACTTGGTTGTAACAATGGTGATGGGGTTTAGCTTAGCATGCTTCAGACAAGTATGATTCATATCCTCACAAGGTATATCCACTCTTTCTTCTCTCAGATCAAGGCAATGCTTAAAAGCTTATAATCACTCATTTATATGTGAGAGAACATATTTTAAGGCAGTCAAATAGCTCACATATATAAGAAACGAAAAGCACTTTTTGAATATAATTTTTTTTTTTCAAAAGATCTCATGAAGGATATCAACTACTTGCACGAATGGACCCAAGCCATAGGTTCAACTCTTGTAACTCATCTCCACATCAAAGGCTGTCCCATCTTAAGGATCAAGAAGGTCTTCTCAAAGGGTTGTAATGGGGCTAAGGCTCAAAGTTTTCAGAAATGAAAGGTATGGAATGTCAAAGTATCCTAAAAACCTAGCAGAGCTCATGCAGATGTAGAGAGACTTCTAGAAATCCACCAACTCAAAACGCCACACCCATAGAGGTAAAATAAAAGGGCTAATGTCTTCATGTTGGGCCCAACCTTCCTTCTAAACTTCCTTTGAACTCTAGTGAAATGGACAAAGGTCAAATTTTTCTGTAGTGGGCCTTCAATTCAAAGCAAACTCCAAAATCACTAAGTATGGGGGATGAAAGTCCATAAACATATATATTTTTTTTTTTCTTTCTTTTTCTTTTTAGCCGTACACAATTTTTCTCTTTTCTTTTCATTTTTTCACGGCTTCAACATATCTTTTTCTTTATGGACAAGTCTATCCCCACACTTGAACTTTCACCTCTTCTCAATCTTCATCCTTAGCACCAAACCCATGTAGTATGTCTCAAAAGATAGCTCCACTAAGTTTTTAGAACAAAGGGTAGGATTATCACTATACTAAGGTTCAGGGGTTAAGGATTTTTAGGGTGATGAAAGAAAAGGCTTAATGTAGGCTCAAAGGGGCTTAACTAGGGGGGTCCCACGACGGGCACAATTGGGGACACAAGTTTATTTGGCAATGGTGGTAATTCCTAGAAAACCTCTATCCCTTCCAGAATCAGGGCCATGTATTGATATCACGTCTCAACAAGCACAAGAGCGAATTCTAGCATTCTCTAGTCCATTAAACTTAATCTATGGCAAGCAGTCAATCAAGATGAAAGAATAATGAGATCATCAAAACATCGCCAAGAAATTAAGAATATATTTTTCATTTCACTCCAAGAAAAAGGGACATGGTTCAATTATCTCACATGGCTTTATGAATCACAACTCATCTTAACATGCTCATATTCTGTACCAAGGTCATGCAATCCATATCCACTACAAGGCACACATTTTTCATATATCTCAATTAACCAAAGAATACCATGTTTAAAATCATCTCAATGTTGTGATCCTCTTTTAATCATGATTTCAGAGATATAGAATCATCCCAGACAGTTGAAAGGCATCCTAAGACTCAAAACAAAAACAAAAACAACGAAATTTTTTTTTTTTTTCTGACATTTTTCGATTTTTTTTTTTGTATTTTTCCATATATATGACTCAAATATAAATCCCTTCCCCCACACTTAAATATTGCATTGTCCTCAATGTAATCAAGAATAAGCATGCAATGAAACACTTAAGCATACAGGGATGAAATTTACGAAAATAACTACTAAAACAAAAAGAAAATGGAGGAGTAAAGGGGGAAGAGAAAGCTAATCTGCGTTGATGACTCCTCCACAGCTACTTCTGAATTGGGTTGCCTCCCAAGCAGCGCTTAATGTTTATAGTCTTTCAGCCTAGACTTGTACCTCCTCCATTTAATCCTCAGAGTGTGGAACGTTTTGGAGGGGTACATCCTCCACTTCATGCTCCACAAATGCCTCAAAGTAAGGCTTTAGGCGATGGCCATTGACTTTGAACTCGTGACCTGTTTGTTCACTCTTTATCTGCACAGCTCCATGAGGAAACACATTAGTAATAGTGAAAGGTCCAATCCAACGAGAACGAAGCTTACCTGGGAAGAGTTTAAGACGAGAATGGAAAAGAAGAACTTTCTGGCCCACAACAAAAGTCTTTCCACGAATCATCTTATCATGGAAGGCTTTTGTTTTCTCCTTGTAGATCCTTGCACTTTCGAATGCATCATTCCTTATCTCCTCTAACTCTTGCAATTGCAATTTCCTATGAAGCCCAGCTTCATCAAGGTCCATGTTAAACTGCTTCACAGCCCACCAGGCTTTGTGCTCTAACTCCACAGGTAAATGGCAAGGTTTGCCATACACAATTCGATATGGGGACATACCTATGGGAGTTTTATATGCAGTTCTGTAGGCCCACAAAGCATCCTCCAAACGCAAGGACCAATCCTTCCTGTTAGGGTTCACAGTCTTCTCCAATATTCCCTTGATCTCACGATTTGAGACTTCAGCTTGCCCACTTGTTTGGGGATGATAAGGTGTAGAAACCTTATGTGTCACATCATACTTCTTCAAGAGAGCTTCAATCGTCCGATTGCAAAAGTGGGAGCCACCATCACTAATAAGAACTCTAGGCATTCCAAACCTGCTAAAGATGTTAGACTTGATAAAATCTGCAACAACCTTAGAGTCATTAGTCCGAGTGGCCTTGGCTTCCACCCATTTCGAAACATAATCCACAGCAAGCAATATATAGAGACATCCAAAAGATGAAGGAAAAGGGCCCATGAAATCTATACCCCAGACATCAAATATTTCAACAGTTATGATATTAGATAATGGCATTTGATCTCTAGAACTTAGATTTCCGGTTCTTTGGCATCTATCACATGTTAAACAATAGGCATATGCATCCTTAAATAACGTTGGCCAAAAGAACCCAGACTCTAACACCTTAAATGCAGTCTTCTTAGACCCAAAGTGACCCCCACATGCTTTAGAATGGCAAAAAGAAAGTATGGCATTATGTTCATGTTCAGGCACACATCTCCTAATCAGTTGATCAGAGCAATATTTCCATAGATAAGGTTCATCCCAAACATATTGCTTAACAATTTTCTTAAGCCTATCTCTATGAGCACGTGACATGGTATCAGGAATTTGTTTAGAAACAATGTAATTCACAATATCTGCATACCATGGTTCACTTACCTGAAGTCCAAAGAGCTGCTCATCTGGAAACGTCTCCACCAGAGGGAGAGGGTCTTCTGCATGCACCAAACGACTCAAGTGGTCAGCTACCACGTTTTCACTACCCTTCTTGTCCTTGATTTCCACGTCAAATTCTTGCAAGAGTAGTATCCATCTAATGAGCCTTGGTTTCGCCTCCTTCTTGGTCATCAAATATTTCAAAGCTGCATGGTCAGTATAGATAATAACTTTGGTACCAAGTAAGTAAGAACGAAACTTCTCAAGGGCAAAGACAACTGCAAGGAGCTCTTTCTCTGTGGTTGAATAGTTCATCTGTGCATCATTTAGAGTCCTTGAGGCGTAGTAGATGGCATATGGTCGTTTGTCCTTCCTTTGCCCCAAAACAGCTCCAACTGCATAGTCAGAGGCATCACACATCAACTCAAAGGGCAAGGACCAATCTGGGGGTAACATGATGGGGGCAGACGTCAACAATTCCTTAAGCTTGTCAAAAGCTTCTTGACACTCCTTGTCAAATGTAAACGTCACATCTTTTTGGAGTAGTTGGCATAGAGGTCTCGAAATCTTGGAGAAGTCCTTGATAAACCTCCTGTAAAACCCTGCATGGCCAAGAAAAGAGCGAATCTCTCTCACAGAAGTGGGAGAGGGTAAGTAACGCATAAGGTCTACTTTAGCTTTGTCCACCTCTATACCCCTAGCAGAGATGATATGCCCTAGAACTATACCTTGTCTAACCATAAAATGGCATTTTTCCCAGTTTAACACAAGGTTAGTTTCCACACAACGTTGCAAAATAATTTCAAGATTATTAAGACAATCATCATAACTTTTTCCAAAAACAGAAAAATCATCCATGAATACCTCTATGATTTTCTCAATATAATCTGAAAATATACTTACCATACACCTCTGAAAGGTACCTGGTGCGTTGCAAAGTCCAAAAGGCATGCGACGATAGGCAAATGTCCCAAAAGGGCAGGTGAACGTTGTCTTCTCTTGGTCCTCATTGGCTATGGCAATCTGATTGTATCCTGAGTAGCCATCCAAGAAGCAGTAGTACTCATGTCCAGCTAGGCGCTCAAGCATTTGATCAATGAATGGAAGAGGAAAGTGATCTTTCCTTGTTGTTGCGTTGAGCTTCCTGTAGTCAATACAGACTCTGTGGCCTGTGACTGTCCTTTGGGGCACCAGTTCGTTCTCAGCATTCTTTACCACAGTTACCCCAGACTTCTTGGGCACAACCTGAACTGGGGACACCCATTTGGAGTCCGAAATGGGGTAGATGACCCCACAATCTAGGAGTTTGATAACCTCCTTCTTCACAACTTCCATCATTGGAGGGTTGAGACGACGTTGAGCCTCTCTAGTAGGTTTTGTCCCCTCCTCAAGAAGTATCCTATGGACGCAAGTTGTAGGGCTTATTCCCTTGATATCCGCCAATGTCCATCCTATGGCGGTCTTGTGTTGCTTTAACATCACCACCAATCTCTCCTCTTGTGAAGATGTAAGTGAGGAAGATACAATCACTGGTAAAGTCTCCTTGTCCCCTAAGTAGACATACTTCAAGTGTTCTGGTAGAAGTTTAAGTTCAAGTTCTGGTGCCTGAACCACTGAAGGTAGAGTCTTGTTAGTGGATAACTGAATGGACAAGGGTGAAGTTGACTTACCTATGAAGGGTGATGCCTCAAGGAAGGACACATTGGCAATGATGTTGTCCTCACAAGTTTCCTTGAGCACATCCCCTGGGATGTTGACGCCATCTTTGGTGTATCCCACTCCTTGCTCAAGTGTAGTGACCAAAGCATCCTCATTCATGATATCAAACATTTTCTGCGCAAGATTGTCTAGAATATCAATAGAAAAACAATCATGAACATCAAGAGGGTACCTCATGGCTTCAAATATGTTGAAGCCAATAACATCACCATCAAATTCCATGGTGAGAAAGCCAGCATACACATCTATTTTCGTCCTAGCTGTCCTTAAGAAAGGACGCCCCAAAAGCAATGGAGTGGAACTCACAGGCGAGTCCTCCATTTCCAACACGTAGAAGTCAGCTGGAAAAATAAGATGGTTAACCTGCACAAGCACATCTTCCAACAAACCTCTAGGGTATGCATTGGACCTGTCAGCTAACTGAATGATAACATTATCAGATTTAAGTGCCCCTAAACCTAAGGTTTCATAAACAGAGTAGGGCATAACATTAACAGATGCTCCTAGGTCTAGCATGGCATTCTTAAATCTGGAATTACCAATAGTACATGGAATAGTGAAACTTCCAGGGTCCTTACACTTGGGAGGAATTTTCCTCTGAATTAGGGCAGAGACGTTCTTACTTAGCTTTACCACCTCCTTTTCTCTGTTTGTCCTCCTTGTGGTGCAAAGTTCTTTGAGGAACTTAGCATACTTGGGGACTTGCTTGATGGCCTCTAGGAGGGGTAGGTTTACTTGTACCTTCTTGAAAGTTTCCAAGATTGCTTGGTCACTTTCGTCCTTCTTTGATTTGGCAAACCTGCGTGGGAAGGGCATACAAGGAGAAGAAGGGTTAGCAATAACCGAATTGGATAAATTAGAATTATTACCTTTGATTTCCGGTTTTGCCTTTAATGGTGAGGACGCCTTAGTCTCTTCCTTGGACGTTGCAGGGTCCTTCTCAAGTTCCAACTTGGTGGGCTCTTGTTCTTTCTCATTGCTTGCTTGGGCCACCTTGGTCCGTTGAGGTTGATCCACAAATGGTCTTCCACTCCTTGAAGTCACAACTGATGCATTCTCCACATTACCCTTTGGGTTAGGTATGGTGACACTAGGGAGCTTCCCAGTCTCATGGATCTTGCTCATGAAGTCCACAACTTGGCCCATCTGCTTCTTGAGTTCTGCAATGTCCTTAGTATGGGTCTGTTGTCCTTGAATCAAAGCCTGAGTGGAGTTTGTCAAGGCTTGTGTAGAGCTAGTCAAGGCTTCCAACGCCTTATCATAATGAGAGTTGGAATTCCCAGAGTTCTGTGTAGGAGGGGGCATGTAAGGCCTTTGAAAAGATGATCCTTGAAATGAAGGCCCTTGAGGACGTTGGAAGTTCCCACCAAGAGGATTCTGAACGTTGTCATTGTTGGTCCACTTGAAGTTTGGATGGTCCCTCCATCCTGGGTTGTAAGTGTTGGAATAGGGGTCATGCCTAGGACGTTGAGGTCCTCCCTGGTATCCTCCTTGATATCCTCCTTGATATCCTCCAATAGCATTTGCAGATTCCCATCCTCCATTTTCATTGAGTTGAGGGCATTGATCTGTAACATGCCCTTGCATAGAGCATACCCCACAAGCTATTGGTGCACCAATTCCCTTAGAAGTGACGACTTGGTTCATTAGGAGAGTGAGCATGTTCAATTTATCCTCAATGGCAGTATTCCTGCCCACTTCATGCACCTTTCGAATGGAGTGCCCTATACCCTCATATTGTTGATTTTTGAGGGCACGATTCTCAATAAGTTCCTTTCCAGCTACAGGTGACTTGTCCACAAAAGCTCCTCCAGCTGCAGCATCAAGCATTTGCCTCTCTAAAGGTAAGAGTCCCTCATAAAAGCATGTAAGTAGGGTCTCATCCTTCATCTGATGTTGAGGACATTGGGCAAGTAAGGAGTTGAACCTCTCATAATAGGCAGAATAGGACTCATCTGGGGCTTGTTCAATTCCACTGAGCTTCTTCCTGAGTGTGATGACCTTTGAAGCTGGGAAGTATTTTTCCAAGAAGGCCTTCCACATTGTGTCCCAAGAGGTGATACGTCCAGCAGGAATCTCATATAGCCAATCTTTGGCTCTATCAGCTAAGGAGAATGGAAATGCCTTCATCTTCAAAATGTTCTCATCTGCTCCTTGTGGTTGCATGTTAGAACACACAACCTGAAATGCTCTAAGATGTTTGTTGGCGTCCTCCATAGGAAGCCCATGGAACATAGGGAGTTGGTGCAATAGTCCACTCTTCAGTTCAAACTCTGCTTGTCTTCCTGCTGCAGGGGCAGGGTACACAATGCCTGTAGGGGGTCCTCCCTCGACTGTTGCTGTGGATAGTTCCCTAATGGATGCCATTCTCTCTTCTTGAACTTCTTCAGGTGTTGGTGTAGGTGGTGGTGTAGAGTTGGACGAAACAACAGGTGAAGGTGAACGTGAAGGAGGAGATGGAGTAGGTGTAGGTGATGTGGATTCCTCTGAAGGATCTAAGATTCTCTTCCCTTGCTCGTTGAATGTGTACGGTTTTAATTGCAAGAAAGAAGGTCTTCTGTATTCAAGTTGTGGAGGATTCTTCAAACGAGCAAGTCTTTCTTCAATCTCTCGTGCACTAGGGATTTTAGAAGGCTCGGTCATTCATGGAATTCCTGAACAACATTGAGAATTACATAAGTTAGTAAATTACAAATACAAGAAATACAAGTTAATGTTTTATACAAGGAAACGTCACTATTCATGATGTACAACAAAAGGGGTAAAAGTAAAAGGTTTGTACAAGTAAAAAGTGTAAAAACAAAACAAACTACAAGTGTAAGTTATGTACAAGTATTTTGCTTTTTTTTTTTTTTTTAGAACTTATAAACATAGTTAATAACTCAATTGAGTCCAAGTTGTAAGTCGAGCCCAATAGAAACCACTACTATTGGTGAGCTACGATATAGGGATAGTCGCCTAGACATAAGTCTCTTTCCGTGGTTTCAGAAGACCAGATAGCCAGATTAAGAGGTAAGTGAGAGGGAGGACTCATTTTGGTGATACTACGGAGGCTACTCCCTCATTGAGGTTTACGCCCCTATTGGCTACTTCCACATTGTGGTTTACGCACAGTCTATAGTATCTCTGAGATCCAATTTGAACCCATCACCCAGGGTCTCAACCTAAGACACCATCTGTAATGCCCCTTACTCAGTTTGGAAAGTACTCATGTGTTAGACTGTTCTCCAAATGCTAATAAAGGCCGCCCTCAACCTCATAAGACCTTAGAAAGGTACAAATGAAGGGTTAAGGCCAATATTAACAAAAGGGCCCTTGTCTACTCATACGATTTTACACACTCATAACAATTAAATAATTAACAATATTCATAATTCAATTTTCATTGTTTTACTCTTCTTTTTCTTTACAAGTAAAATTAGACAAAACTTTCACTCCAAACAAGTACGAAACGTCACTATTCACAATTATATATATACATATATATATATATATATATATATATATATATATTTTAATATCACAATATAAACAAAACATATTATTCACAAAGTGACAAATGATTTTTCAATCCCCGGCAACGGCGCCAAAAATTGATACGCTCAAAGCAAGCGCATAATTTAACCCTGAAAACATCGTTAGTAGTATAAGCAAATAGGGATCGTTCTATTCCGGGGATTGAGGGTACACCTGTCATTGTCAAACAATTAAACAATTAAAATTAAAACAAAGTATAATATTCACACATATACATCACTATTTACGAATTCAAAGGGGAGTTTTTTTGGTTTTGGTTTTCGAAAAATAAACTAAGTTAAGAAAACAAATAAAACATAAGTAAACGAATGGAATGAGAAAACAAAGATCAAAACCGAAAATCATGATTAAAATCGATTCAAACTCTAACATTGTTCATCAAAGTCATGCAAGAGGAGTTGATCATGTGAAACGTTAAAAGCAAACAATTTCCCATATTTTACTTTTCAATGCTAATTAATCTAAGTGAAAGCACAAAGACTAATCCTATCAAACATGCATTCAAGCCCTAGAAAGCTAGTCAATCATAACATGTTCAACGCAATAAGCATCTAGAAAGGCTATCAACTCAAGTGTGCAACTTAGTATGAAAAAGTCCACCTAATTGCAATTCTCTTTGATTAAATCCGATTTTTGCACAAAACCTTTACTACTTTTCGATTTAAGAACACAAAACCAAAAAGTTGATTCATGTTCTTAAATTTGTAGCACCAATCATATAAAAACCCTAAAAGTTTCGAACCATTTAAGATTAAAATACAAAAGATATCTATCATGCAAATTTAATCAAACACTCACACAAAAGCAACAATGAATCGCAATATATGAATCTGAAAATTCTCAATTAATCATAAAAATTCCAGAAATAATACTTTGTTCAAACATATATGTCAACTAGTTCATAACCAACGAAATTCAAAGCAAAGGTTACAAAGGAGAATTGGATTACACCGTGGATGAAGATGAGATGGATGATTCACGTTGTGGATTCTTGAAACTCGAAAGCAAGCTTCAAGGATGGCTATGGATGGAAGTGCTCACGGCTTCTCTTCTTCTTCTTTGGCCTTGCTTGAACTCATGGAGATGACTAAACTTGAAACTAGAGGATGGAAAGGAAAATGGAAAGGAAATGGAGAGACAAAGAAGATGGATTAATGGATGAAGGAATGTGTTTAGAGTGAGAGGAGAAGGTGTTTATATAGGGAAGAAAAAGAAGAGTGAAATGATAAATGGAAGAAAAATAATGAAAGTGGTTTGTAAAATATGGAAAAGATGGAGTAATGATGAAATGAAAGCAAGGCATGAATGTGCAGAAGTATGGAAGTGATGATGATCTTTTGGAGCAGAAAAATATATCCAAGGAAAAAGAGAAAAGCATCTAGCTTTCTTCATGTGGGTAGGAAACATGAACATGTGAATATTGAGCTGTTTTTAGGTCAATTTCTGCCCCTTTATTCCTTCAATTATTTCTCCAACAGGAATTCAGTTTTGGCTCTTGACTTCTTCATATGAAATGATCTACCATGAGTGTAGATCATTTTGGTAGAATTTCAGAATTTATTTTCATGTCTTTGGGCCAGAATCTCTGCTGGACTCCTTACGGGTCCAGTTTTCCAGTTTTGCTTCTGCAGGAAATTGGGCTGACTGTTTGAAGGCCTTCCACTCAATTCTAGCTCTGGCACTCTTCATAAGAAATGATCCTTAGGATGTCTAGAATGGATCTGGAAATTTTCAGCTCATTTGGAGTTCATTTGGTCAGGCGCCCGCTCCTTCTTCCTTGCTTGGCTTGGTTTCTCCTAGCCGGAGTAGGAAAATGTGTAAAATTGACCTTTTAGTACATTTCCATTTTTCTCCATCATTTATAGGTAATTATGGACCTAATTCTCATTTCATCATCATCTACTCCAATGTACCTAAGAAAATAGAAATTGAGTTAAAAATCGATTCGTTAAGGAATTAACTAAGCAAAATGTGAGGAATTAACTATTAAAATACCACTTTAAAATGCTCCTATCACCATTTACACAAGAGAACATAACAAGAATCATATACCTCCATATATATCTCACAGGTACTTAGGTCACATTCAATCTAACTCAATCTATTTGAGAAATTGGTTTGTACCACTCTAGTAGCTGAAGAAATACCAATATTATGTGTTGTATATAAAAAGAAATATGAGTTTGTGCTAATGGAAAATGTTGTGGATATTTTAAAAATTGCTGATGGATTCAGTCGATTGTTCTTTTCATCATCTAATGGATTTTCAGAGTTTCATTTCACAATATTTCACACATTAGCCATTTTGGCTCAAATATGTGAAATATTATTGATTGTAAACTCCAAAAGTCTATTATATGATGAAAAGAACAAACAAATGGTTGTGTTCAAGAACATGGTACCATATCCATGAAAATAATCAATTGCTACACTTATGGTTGATGATGATGAGTTTTCATCCATAACATTTAATTTGTTGGATGATGATAATAAATACTGTCATCCATAACATTTTTTATGACGATTTCCAAATTTCATTGCTCATTGTCATTCACTATACTTATCAAATGTCATGGAAGAACTTTTCATGAATTTTGAAAAACGTCATAAGAATAATGGCAGTTAGAAAACGTCATCAAATAGTAAGACTTTCAATGACGTTTGCAATATGTCATAAACTTAAGATGAAATTTTGATCCATGACATTTGCTAATAAAAACGTCATGTAAAGGGTATTTAATGACGTTTTTGGGCAAATGTCATCTAAACATTGTCATTAAAAGTTATATTTGTAGTAGTGATTCATTCTCCAATCATTGTACTACTATATTACAAATCCGAATAAAAACAAATAAACGAAAACAAACTTAAAAGCATCATTGTTCCAAATAAAATAATAATAAAAAAAACAATCTAGAGTGGTCCGAGGGCTATGGGCTGTCCAGGCTCCCCCTGTCTAAAATAAGGTCTCTCAATGGTCGCTGGGGTGTTAAAGTCATACATAGTGGGGGCTTTATAAGTAGGCCACAAGTTATAACGCGACTGATCCTGCTTTTGATTAGGCAGCTGGTGTTCGTGATCATGATCATCATGCGGGGGCCCATCATGATCATGCAGTGGCGACGGCGACGATGGCGGTGAGAAACCTAGCGACACATCATGATCATGTAGATGATCATCCGGCGGCGGCGGCGAGAAATCTAGTGACCCATCATGATCATACAGCTGATAAACTGTCGGCGGTGGCTAATTAGGCAGTGAGAAACCTAATACCTCATCATGCTGCTGATCCTGCTGTAAGAATGATTGTGAATCCTGCTGTTGGCTATGCTGAGCCAACAGCTCTGCAGAACCGCCATTTACAGTTGAAAAATGGCAGCAAGTCAGATTGGTACATGTGACAATATAGAAGAAAATAACTAAAAAACAAGGGCAGATTAGTTGTTTACCCAGAAAGTGAAAGAATGTAACAATCACAGATAGATAACTGTGACTTACCTGCACCCCTTCTTCTCTTCCTTCGATAAACAACCAACTGGGGTCTGCCTTCCTTCACCAAGCAGTGCTCTGCCCTATGCCACGCTTAGTTATGTCTATTCCAAGTTCAAATTCTCTTGCAATTTTGAAGCAAGGGAGGAACATGACTCACATCGGCCTTTCTAAGCCCAAGTTGATTTGGGCAAAGATGGGGACGATGATTTATAATGGGCTGCCTGTGCATCGGATGAGTCAAAACCCCCTTGTACCTCCCCAACCATAACTGGTCCGATAGATCTTGGGGAAGGAAGAACCTAGGAAGCCTATTATAAGGCCGCCAAGTAAACTACAGAATACATATATTTGTTAGAACAATAAGACATTCAGTAAACAAAGGCAATTAACATGCAAAAGTTGAGGGGTATGTGAACAAGTGTACCTGATTATCATTGTCCCAAAGATGATCCAATTGCAGCTGATATTTTTTTTTTTTTTTTTTTTGTGCTTATTTCCTAGCTTTGTGGCAATCAGTGGTGCCCAACCAACTGACAATGGAAACTCTACAGGATAATCACGAAAGTCGGGCCCAAAGAGTTCCGTAGCAAAGCTAGGGATATGCTCGATCGCCCACACCATGAGCATGAACATGTGAGCACCTATAGACGTCTTGTCCTCATTCGACACATAAGTCAGCATATAATAGTGCATGTGGGTGAGGATTGCAAGTCCCCATGCAGATTCCCTAAGCTCCCCCCTAGACACACTCTTCAAGTAGCACAAGTTCACATACTTGTGATCATTAGTGGCCAATAATACCGCACCTACAATGTAGAGGCAAAAAGCGGTAACATGAATAGCCAATGAATCTGGCTCTACATTTTCAGGTAGAGTTTGATTTTTCCCTCAACCAATTAAACTCAACACCATAACCATGTGGCTTCATGAGCCTAGTAGGCACCTCACCCATCCCTCTTACATTGACGGTTTCATCATTCTCCTTGTCACCATTCCTTCAACACTAATTTCTCACTAATCTTAAGCCCAGTAATATAGACTATGTCCTTCTAAACCAAAAAATATATCCCTATCTTGAACTTTAAAAACATTCTTCTCAACAATATAAGTATCTCGAAGAGCTTGAACCATAGCATTGTCATGATAACATCGACCCAAAAGCTTTGCTATTGTATATAAATGATCAAAACCCGTCCCCGCTAATTCAGCAAGGACCCTTTGGTCCGGTTGCCATTTGTCTAACAAGGATAATTTTTCCCTAGTAGAAAACTTTCTGCAAATTAAACAATAAAGTCAATGGTAAAATATGACCACAAAAAACCATACAAGATTGCCTAAAGTCTCAAAATATATGAACATTTACAGAGC
The DNA here is from genome assembly GCF_958449725.1 of Rosa rugosa. Lineage (NCBI taxonomy): Eukaryota > Viridiplantae > Streptophyta > Magnoliopsida > Rosales > Rosaceae > Rosa > Rosa rugosa. The sequence goes on from NC_084825.1 coordinate 18,452,374, forward strand.
AGTCATACCTTCTATGCATGCTTGTCAAGTTTCTCTTCCTCAGTTTTCTGCAAAATGAGAAATAGTATATATAAGAAGTTGTTATGTGTGGGATAAAAGAAACTGAAAATGAACCTGAAAATGAAATGGTAGAAAAGAAAGTGTGAATACAGCTTAGAAAAATGTTTTGAAAATTGAAGTAAAGATCCAATCTAGAAGGCTGGCAGAAGCACAAATTGTAGAAGGAATTGAAGAAGTTTGCAAGGAAGTTCCAGCAAAGTTCAGTTGGCATGCAGATTTATTTGGATGAAAACTGTTACTTGCACTTGCAGAACTATGACAACAACCTTAAAAATGCAATGATCTTGTTAATTTAGTCTCAACACAGATAGCAAGGATAATATTCTATCACCACTCAACACTATATATCTCACAGGTCGGGGGTACTTAGGTCATATTCAATCTAACCCAATCTATTTGAGAAATTGGTTTGTACCACTCTAGTAGCTGAAGAAATACCAATATTATGTGTTGTATATAAAAAGAAGGGCTAAATACAAATTACTACCCTGTGGTTTAGGTCCAAAATCAATTCAGTCCCTGAACTTCTAATTTCATCAAAAACACCCCTGCACTTTCAATTTTGATCTAATAGGTCCAATTTGTTAGTTTTCCGACAATTGAGTTATTTAACTTGTTAATGTGGATCATATATGGCCTATATTTTATGATGTGGTGTCAAGGTGGTCTGCATTGTCAATTTAGGAGTGAGTCCTACTATTAAAAATAAATAGTTTTTCAACAAATAATCCAACTATTTGAAAGAATATTAACGAATTGGACCTATTAGATCAAAATTGAAAGTGCAGGGGTGTTTTTGATGAAATTAGAAGTCCAGGGACTGAATTGATTTTGGACCTAAACCACAGGGTACTAACTAGTATTTAGCCCTAAAAAGAAATATGAGTTTGTGCTAATGGAAAATGTTGTGGATATTTTAAAAATTGCTGATGGATTCAGTCGATTGTTCTTTTCATCATCTAATGGATTTTCAGAGTTTTCATTTCACAATATTTCACACATTAGCCATTTTGGCTCAAATATGTGAAATATTATTGATTGTGAACTCCAAAAGTCTATTATATGATGAAAAGAACAAACAATTGGTTGTGTTCAAGAACATGGTACCATATCCATGAAAATAATCAATTGCTACACTTATGGTTGATGATGATGAGTTTTCATCCATAACATTTAATTTGTTGGATGATGATAATAAATACTGTCATCAATAACATTTTTTATGACGATTTCCAAATTTCATTGCTCATTGTCATTCACTACACTTATCAAATGTCATGGAAGAACTTTTCATGAATTTTGAAAAACGTCATAAGAATAATGGCAGTTAGAAAACGTCATCAAATAGTAAGACTTTCAATGACGTTTGCAATATGTCATAAACTTAAGAGGAAATTTTGATCAATGACGTTTGCTAATAAAAACGTCATGTAAAGGGTATTTAATGACGTTTTTGGGCAAATGTCATCTAAACATTGTCATTAAAAGTTATATTTGTAGTAGTGATTCATTCTCCAATCATTGTACTACTATATTACAAATCCGAATAAAAACCAATAAACGAAAACAAACTTAAAAATTTATCTCCAGTATTGCCAAGAAACTTAAAAAAAAAAAAAATGGGTTACCATTGCTTCTCAAGGCGGAGCTACCATCACCAGCCAAAGGTGTCCCGGTCACAAAACATTGCTCAAAGTTATCCCACTCTGCTTTATGTTTTGTCCAATTCCGTACTGTTACTTCTTTACCAGTCTTGTCCGAGATTTTAATTTGCCACAAGGGGCGACAACCGCTCACATCCACCGTTGAAAACTGCAGTTTCCTCGGGCAAAACTCAGGACGATGGTAGACTAGGGGCTGCTTGTGGAAAGCGTTGACTAGAACCCCACGATACCCTCTCATCCGTCGCTGGTTGCTAATCCCCTCGGGGAGAAAAGTATCTCCCAGCCTAGAATAAGGATTCCAATCAACCTGCAAAATACATATATAGAAGAGAAAAACATTATTAATATGATTTAGTATAAACCAACTAGATACAAATCAAAGAGAGAGAGAAAAATGTACCTCGCAAGGCTGATCCAGTAGCTGACTGTAGGACTGATGCCGGTTCCTCTTAGCAAGCTTTTTGGAAAGGGCTGATGCCCAGCTACAGGCCAGCGGGAAATCGCACTGTGCAGGAACCAAAACCCCTAGACTATCTCGAAAGGCAGGGAGATGCTCCAACGCCCACACCATCAAGAAGTACATGTGACCTCCAATATTAGCCCCCTTCTTGGTCTCATACTTCATCAAACTATAGTGGACTTGGGAAAGCATTGCAACTCCCCATGCGAAGTTCTTTATTTGGTGAATGTCAGAAAAGGCCCTCAAGCAGGCCACACTCGCATATTTATTCTCGGTGGTCACCGTGATTGTCGTGTTGACAACATAGAGGGCAAATGCTCTAACATGTCTGGCAAATGTTTCCTCATCGACATCTCTGGGTACCTTCTCGAACATCCTTCGCAAACCTTCAAAAGTTATAGCTTTGCCGCCCTCCTTCATGTACTCAGATGACACGTTACCCAAAAATTCCACATATCTATTACCTTCTTCATCTTGGACTCTACTTACCTGGATGGCTTCTTCTATCCCTCCCTTAGTCACTAGCTTCCCCTCCACCTGATTTATTTGGAAATAACCTGTCACAATCGCCGCAATTCTAGTTAGAGAGAAAAGCATACAAATTGTCAAAAACTTCATGCAAAATAACAGAGCTACGAAAATCAGTAAACACCTTACGTGGACAATCACAGAGCTACGCAAATAATCAAACTCTTTATTTGAACGATAACAGAGCTAGGCATTTCATTAAAAACCGCATGTGCACAACAACAGATCTAGGAAAATCATCCAAAACTTTATGCGCACAAAAGCAGAGCTAGCTTTTAATCAAACACCTTATGGCGAGTTGACTGCCTCATGGACTGGTGAATCATCCAGACCTGTTACAAAGAAATTGATTTAAAAAAATGCTAACGAGTAGACAATTACCAAGAAATTGATAAAAAAAAACAAAAAATGTTTACCATCATCATTCTGCCCGGCAAAGTAGTCAAGAAACATATTCAACGAAATATCACGATCACCACCACCACCACCATCACCATCATCATAAAAGCCTCCACCTAATATTTATTCACACAGGTTGGCATGTAATTATTACGAGTAGAAATTTGTACACATCAACTGATAAAAAAAATGCCTTACGTGACTGTATAAGTCGATCCTCATCATCACCATCACCATCACCATTCAACCTATTTGTCTCCATCTCATCATGCAGATTTGCATCATGAGTATCTGCATCATGCAGATCTGCATGAGGAGGAGCATGTAAAATATATGGACATTAAACTACGAGTATAAAATTGTCAAGATACTAACAAAAAAAAAGTGGCTTACCGTTTTCCTCCGGGACAGGGAAATCACCAGCCGTCACTGCTCTCAGCTCTTCCAAATGGAATGTGCCATCACCAGCCAAAAAAATGTCATGTCCTTTAAAAATTTATCTCCAGTATTGCCAATAAACTTAAAAAAAAAAAAAATGGGTTAACATTGCTTCTTAAGGCGGAGTTACCATCACCATCCAAAGGTGTCCCGGTCACAAAACATTGCTCAAAGTTATCCCACTCTGCTTTATGTTTTGTCCAGTTCCGTACTGTTACTTCTTTACCAGTCTTGTCCGAGATTTTAATTTGCCACAAGGGGCGACAACCGCTCACATCCACCGTTGAAAACTGCAGTTTCCTCGGGCAAAACTCAGGACGATGGTAGACTAGGGGCTGCTTGTGGAAAGCGTTGACTAGAACCCCACGATACCCTCTCATCCGTCGCTGGTTGCTAATCCCCTCGGGGAGAAAAGTATCTCCCAGCCTAGAATAAGGATTCCAATCAACCTGCAAAATACATATATAAAAGAGAAAAACATTATTAATATGATTTAGTATAAACCAACTAGATACAAATCAAAGAGAGAGAGAAAAATGTACCTCGCAAGGCTGATCCAGCAGCTGACTGTAGGACTGATGCCGGTTCCTATTAGCAAGCTTTTTGGAAAGGGCTGATGCACAGCTACAGGCCAGCGGGAAATCGCACTGTGCAGGAACCAAAACCCCTAGACTATCTCGAAAGGCAGGGAGATGCTCCAACGCCCACACCATCAAGAAGTACATGTGACCTCCAATATTAGCCCCCTTCTTGGTCTCATACTTCATCAAACTATAGTGGACTTGGGAAAGCAATGCAACTCCCCATGCGAAGTTCTTTATTTGGTGAATGTCAGAAAAGGCCCTCAAGCAGGCCACACTTGCATATTTATTCTCGGTGGTCACCGTGATTGTCGTGTTGAGAACATAGAGGGCAAAGGCTCTAACATGTCTGACAAATGTTTCCTCATCGACATCTCTAGGTACCTTCTCGAACATCCTTCGCAAACCTTCAAAAGTTATAGCTTTGCCGCCCTCCTTCATGTACTCAGATGGCACGTTACCCAAAAATTCCACATATCTATTACCTTCTTCATCTTGGACTCTACTTACCTGGATGCCTTCTTCTATCCCTCCCTTAGTCACTAGCTTCCCCTCCACCTGATTTATTTGGAAATAACCTGTCACAATCGCCGCAATTCTAGTTAGAGAGAAAAGCATACAAATTGTCAAAAACTTCATGCAAAATAACATAGCTACGAAAATCAGTAAACACCTTAAGTGGACAATCACAGAGCTACGCAAATAATCAAACTCTTTATTTGAACGATAACAGAGCTAGGCATTTCATTAAAAACCGCATGTGCACAACAACAGATCTAGGAAAATCATCCAAAACTTTATGCGCACAAAAGGAGAGCTAGCTTTTAATCAAACACCTTATGACGAGTTGACTGCCTCATGGACTGGTGAATCATCCAGACCTGTAACAAAGAAATTGATTTAAAAAAATGCTAACGAGTAGACAATTACCAAGAAATTGATAAAAAAAAACAAAAAATGTTTACCATCATCATTCTGCCCGGCAAAGTAGTCATGAAACATATTCAACGAAATATCACGATCACCACCACCACCACCACCACCATCACCATCATCATAAAAGCCTCCACCTAATATTTATTCACACATGTTAGCATGTAATTATTACGAGTAGAAATTTGTACACATCAACTGATAAAAAAAATGCCTTACGTGACTGTATAAGTCGATCCTCATCATCACCATCACCAACACCATTCAACCTATTTGTCTCCATCTCATCATGCAGATTTGTCTCCATCTCATCATGCAGATTTGCATCATGAGTATCTGCATCATGCAGATCTGCATGAGGAGGAACATGTAAAATATATGGACATTAAACTACGAGTATAAAATTGTCAAGATACTAACAAAAAAAAAATGGCTTACCGTTTTCCTCCGGGACAGGGAAATCACCAGCCGTCACTGCTCTCAGCTCTTCCAAATGGAATGTGCCATCACCAGCCAAAAAAATGTCATGTCCTTTAAAAATTTATCTCCAGTATTGCCAAGAAACTTAAAAAAAAAAAATGGGTTAACATTGCTTCTCAAGGCGGAGCTACCATCACCATCCAAAGGTGTCCCGGTCACAAAACATTGCTCAAAGTTATCCCACTCTGCTTTATGTTTTGTCCAGTTCCGTACTGTTACTTCTTTACCAGTCTTGTCCGAGATTTTAATTTGCCACAAGGGGCGACAACCGCTCACATCCACTGTTGAAAACTGCAGTTTCCTCGGGCAAAACTCAGGACGATGGTAGACTAGGGGCTGCTTGTGGAAAGCGTTGACTAGAACCCCACGATACCCTCTCATCCGTCGCTGGTTGCTAATCCCCTCGGGGAGAAAAGTATCTCCCAGCCTAGAATAAGGATTCCAATCAACCTGCAAAATACATATATAGAAGAGAAAAACATTATTAATATGATTTAGTATAAACCAACTAGATACAAATCAAAGAGAGAGAGAAAAATGTACCTCGCAAGGCTGATCCAGCAGCTGACTGTAGGACTGATGCTGGTTCCTATTAGCAAGCTTTTTGGAAAGGGCTGATGCCCAGCTACAGGCCATCGGGAAATCGCACTGTGCAGGAACCAAAACCCCTAGACTATCTCGAAAGGCAGGGAGATGCTCCAACGCCCACACCATCAAGAAGTACATGTGACCTCCAATATTAGCCCCCTTCTTGGTCTCATACTTCATCAAACTATAGTGGACTTGGGAAAGCATTGCAACTCCCCATGCGAAGTTCTTTATTTGGTGAATGTCAGAAAAGGCCCTCAAGCAGGCCACACTCGCATATTTATTCTCGGTGGTCACCGTGATTGTCGTGTTGACAACATAGAGGGCAAAGGCTCTAACATGTCTGACAAATGTTTCCTCATCGACATCTCTGGGTACCTTCTCGAACATCCTTCGCAAACCTTCAAAAGTTATAGCTTTGCCGCCCTCCTTCATGTACTCAGATGGCACGTTACCCAAAAATTCCACATATCTATTACCTTCATCTTGGACTCTACTTACCTGGATGGCTTCTTCTATCCCTCCCGTAATCACTAGCTTCCCCTCCACCTGATTTATTTGGAAATAACCTGTCACAATCGCCGCAATTCTAGTTAGAGAGAAAAGCATACAAATTGTCAAAAACTTCATGCAAAATAACAGAGCTACGAAAATCAGTAAACACCTTAAGTGGACAATCACAGAGCTAGGCAAATAATCAAACTCTTTATTTGAACGATAACAGAGATAGGCATTTCATTAAAAACCGCATGTGCACAACAACAGATCTAGGAAAATCATCCAAAACTTTATGCGCACAAAAGCAGAGCTAGCTTTTAATCAAACACCTTATGACGAGTTGACTGCCTCATGGACTGGTGAATCATCCAGACCTGTTACAAAGAAATTGATTTAAAAAAATGCTAACGAGTAGACAATTACCAAGAAATTGATAAAAAAAACAAAAAATGTTTACCATCATCATTCTGCCCGGCAAAGTAGTCATGAAACATATTCAACGAAATATCACGATCACCACCACCACCACCATCATCATAAAAGCCTCCACCTAATATTTATTCACACAGGTTAGCTTGTAATTATTACGAGTAGAAATTTGTACACATCAACTGATAAAAAAAATGCCTTACGTGACTGTATAAGTCGATCCTCATCATCACCATCACCATCACCATTCAACCTATTTGTCTCCATCTCATCATGCAGATTTGTCTCCATCTCATCATGCAGATTTGCATCATGAGTATCTGCATGAGGAGGAGCATGTAAAATATATGTACATTAAACTACGAGTATAAAATTGTCAAGATACTAACAAAAAAAAAATGGCTTACCGTTTTCCTCCGGGACAGGGAAATCACCAGCCGTCACTGCTCTCAGCTCTTCCAAATGCCACTCTGGAAACAGAAATACCCACATTAATAGCTGGTCTGATTCCAGCATTGAATAAATCAGCAGATAAGAATATTTGTCCATCTGTGCCATCACCAGCCAAAAAAATGTCATGTCCTTTAAAAATTTATCTCCAGTATTGCCAAGAAACTTAAAAAAAAAAAAAAATGGGTTAACATTGCTTCTCAAGGCGGAGCTACCATCACCATCCAAAGGTGTCCCGGTCACAAAACATTGCTCAAAGTTATCCCACTCTGCTTTATGTTTTGTCCAGTTCCGTACTGTTACTTCTTTACCAGTCTTGTCCGAGATTTTAATTTGTCACAAGGGGCGACAACCGCTCACATCCACCGTTGAAAACTGCAGTTTCCTCGGGAAAAACTCAGGACGATGGTAGACTAGGGGCTGCTTGTGGAAAGCGTTGACTAGAACCCCACGATACCCTCTCATCCGTCGCTGGTTGCTAATCCCCTCGGGGAGAAAAGTATCTCCCAGCCTAGAATAAGGATTCCAATCAACCTGCAAAATACATATATAGAAGAGAAAAACATTATTAATATGATTTAATATAAACCAACTAGATACAAATCAAAGAGAGAGAGAAAAATGTACCTCGCAAGGCTGATCCAGCAGCTGACTGTAGGACTGATGCCGGTTCCTATTAGCAAGCTTTTTGGAAAGGGCTGATGCCCAGCTACAGGCCAGCGGGAAATCGCACTGTGCAGGAACCAAAACCCCTAGACTATCTCGAAAGGCAGGGAGATGCTCCAACGCCCACACCATCAAGAAGTACATGTGACCTCCAATATTAGCCCCCTTCTTGGTCTCATACTTCATCAAACTATAGTGGACTTGGGAAAGCATTGCAACTCCCCATGCGAAGTTCTTTATTTGGTGAATGTCAGAAAAGGCCCTCAAGCAGGCCACACTCGCATATTTATTCTCGGTGGTCACCGTGATTGTCGTGTTGACAACATAGAGGGCAAAGGCTCTAACATGTCTGGCAAATGTTTCCTCATCGACATCTCTGGGTACCTTCTCGAACATCCTTCGCAAACCTTCAAAAGTTATAGCTTTGCCGCCCTCCTTCATGTACTCAGATGACACGTTACCCAAAAATTCCACATATCTATTACCTTCTTCATCTTGGACTCTACATACCTGGATGGCTTCTTCTATCCCTCCCTTAGTCACTAGCTTCCCCTCCACCTAATTTATTTGGAAATAACCTGTCACAATCGCCGCAATTCTAGTTAGAGAGAAAAGCATACAAATTGTCAAAAACTTAATGCAAAATAACAGAGCTACGAAAATCAGTGAACACCTTAAGTGGACAATCACAGAGCTAGGCAAATAATCAAACTCTTTATTTGAACGATAACAGAGCTAGGCATTTCATCAAACACCTCATGTGCTAAAACAGTTCTAGGAAAATCATCGAACGCCTCATTTGAAAAATAACAGTCCTAGGGCTTTCATCACACCTCATGTGCAAAAACAGAGCAAGGCAAATCATCAAACGCCTCATGTGCCAAAACAGTTCTAGTAAAATCATCTATCGCCTCATTTGAAAAATAACAGTCCTAGGGCTTTCATCACACCTCATGTGTTTGAGGAAGACAAATCGTCAAACACCTCATGTGCACAATGTCATGGGATCAATTTTCATAAATGAGAAACAGGGAAGGGAACAAACCTTGGCTTGAAATCAAGGTTTCAGGACGGAGAGAACCAACACCTCATGCATGTTAGGAATTTTTTTGAAGTGAAACCAAATGGGCCACTTTTTGGGAAAGCGTTATAGGTATTTTCAATGTGGGATGAATTAGATGATTGATGATGTAAAATGTTCATGGATCAAAGATGTCGAAGGAACGGATTGACCTATTGTTTTGTGTATGCCAAAAGTAATATACTATTAAATGTAAACCCATCGCAATTGAATCACAATGAAATGAAGCAAAATATTGACATGTATATCGACTATTTGCAATAAATAACACCTTTTAAAATAGGAGAAATATCGTGGATGATTTTAAAATATAGATGTGTGTTTTAATTAGTCAATTGATTAGAATGACAAGTAAATATGAAAGTGCAATCCAATATTTAGTAATGAGGCCAATCACAATAGCTTCATGCATTCTTAACGTCCATGTAGTCTTAAGGGAATTTCTGCTCAATTGGATTTTAATACTTACACCAAATTCCATTTTATGGAATACGGGGAACATAATTGCGTTGTTAACAGTGTTATATTCAAACAATCACATAGGACGAAATTTGTACTCACCTTAATTCTCCTTGATGAGATTTGTCTTTAACAAAATTAACCTCCGCAACATTTCACCTCACTAAGTTTAGTGAGGGTATTGTATATAGTTTTGCATATGAGCCTATTAGCTTGTAGGGATTAATGCAGAGGCACGGCACGGTAAGTTTAGTGCATGGTAAATTACCATATGACGAGAATACAAACCCACCCTCATTCTCCTTAACGAGGAGAGAATTCTGATTCACGAGATTTCACCTCACCAAGATTACTCGACCGGTAATTTCTCCTTACTTCATATTCGGATTAAAGCCATATATCATAACACATATTTGTATTTAGATAATTAATGATCATCCACAATATATATGATGGGATTTTGTCGTATTCAAAATTTGCATTTTAGAAATCTATCCTATCGTAATATATGACACATTATAATTTACAGAACTATTTCGTTTGATTTTTTTCCTCAGCCCCTTTTCCGTCACATGCTTACACATTAATTATTAACTATATATTTTCCATTATATGTACACACACACAGAACAATAGAACTACAAAATTCAAATTGCTCAAAACGTGATGGTACCTACCGGCCTTTGCCGGGTAAGTGATGCTAACATCACAATAGGTTTCCCTAATCAGCTTGTACCATGTCAAGAAGACAACATAAAGAAATAAACTTTGATTCATCGATTGTTTGAAAGCCAAATATTCACAACATAAATAGGAATATAGCAAATTTAACAACTTACTTATATGCCTGGTCAAGGTTGATGGTTTCATTTGTTTAATTTATAACCAAACGGTTACATCGAAACTACAAAAGATTACATAATTCTTATAACCAGCACACCAATTGGCAGTTCTCCTCCAGATCAATTATTTGTAGCAAAATCTGGGCCTATTAGATAACCCACATCGCATGAACAATTGACCCAAATCTGCATGGTGTTAAAAGGAACCAAAGTGCTTGTCCAAAGGACCGGTCGCATAATTTTTCGAGCGACGATGATGCGGCCTCGTTAGGGTGCCTGTGATTGTGAAAACAGTGGAAATGTCAATCTAGTTGGGCTACTGTTAACATAATAGTAACAATTATTAACATAATTATATTGGACTTTGCCAACAAGAGAGGGTATTTAACATAATTCTTAAGTTAAGCATACACATTAATCCAACAGATATCGACTTCGTGTAAAGTGTAGCAAATATTCATAGGCCAAGATCCGATGACACATGACTGACCAACACAAATGTAGTCTCTTAAACAATAAAGTCAAAAACATCACTTAGCACACCTCTCCATTTATGAAGGCCACATTCATGTTGGATGTGATGGTCAATTTCAAAATTATGTAGGGTGAAGGTGAAATCATGTAAAAATTAAAAATCATGCAGTACATGATAACGCACCTCAATCAAACCATTGATGACCAAATAGGCTTGGACCCCCATTATTTATTGTTGGACCTGGTTGATTAGAAGAGATAGATGGATCGGCTGGATTATGGTTTCCATTCCCACCGAATACAGAAGACAATATGTTTTCATGCCTTGAAAAGAAATCATATGTCCTTGCCTCTTCAACATGATAGATCATATGTTGGAAGCTTGACTGAGTGGGGTAGGTCAACTCCTCATCATTTTGAAAGTTCGATGGGAATCCTTCACGATTACTTGGGAAAGCAGATATTGTGTGGCGTACACTAAATGATCCAGTGGAGACTCGGTCAGGAAATACCGAACTCTGACCTCCCCTATCGTGTAAACCTTGTGTGTTCGAACCAGCAGCTGGATTCGATCTGTTATCAGCATCAGTATTGACCTCAGCCCCAATTCTGAGAGGGCATGTCCTGACGTTGTGACCGGGTCTAGTACAAAATCCACAGATCCTAGCAGATGGCTGCTCCCGGTCAGTAGGAATGGTAGCTGCCCTCGTTTGAGCCCCTTTTGTACGACAAGGTTCCAGATCGCGAATGACATTTGGATGGAGACCATCAATAGTAACACTTGCGACGTGATCAGGACCTTGCCAATTTTTTGATCTAACAATCAACCTACTAAAGGCTTCACAAGTTTTGTCATAAGCATCATCAGAAAAGGAGGTCGAGTGACATATGTGTGAACAATCAGACATCATCTGTGCATATCTTGCAAGCTGGATATCAACCGCAGAAACGGTACCGCTTCTGCTTATGAAATGGGGCTTCTTCGGAGATGCCTCCTTTGTCCACCTATGGGACACCAAAGACTCTGGAAAGGTAGTAAGCAATTTGGTTTTCATGACCGTGAACATGTGGCAGCAAGGTATTCCATCAGACTCAAAAAGTTGACATGAACACTTAAAGGAAATGCACGTCAGACTGTGTAGGTAGGTAACATGTCATGTTCTCTCCGGTTTCCCATATTGAGTGACCACAAATAAGGTAGATGATCCATTCTCATAGTGCAACTGATCCGCGACAACAAACTTTGACTCAAACATTATCTGGTCCTTGATAAGGAGAAAAATGTCATGTGTGAACTTGGCGCCAACCTGCTGTTGAAGACACCGCATATGGCTACCAATAAGAGGATCAGAGTTCATTGATTTGAAATCATCATACAAATTATTGTACCTCATCCGTTCAATAGTCTTGTCCATCCTAGGCAAAAACTCACATAGTCTCATGAACTTGCCAACACCCGATTTGAGGTTTCAATGCATGCCCTCACATCTTTGGGTGGTGCATATACCACAAAAAAAAAAGGCTCCTCAAATATGCCTCCGCCCATCTGTCCCGCTTGCTGTACATTGAGGAGACCTAACGGTTCTCTTGTAGGCCTTGTATTGCCACCATGTAATGCCATGATCTTTCCCAATCTTCCACGCTAAGTCCAGCAAAAATTAAGTGACAAATGTCTCTCTGAATGTCAACATTCTTTGCAATGTGCCATGCACATAATCGGTAACATGCACATTCTTTGCAAATGTCTCTCCAAAACATATTACAAAGGTGACCCTCCACATCAACACTAAACAAGCAGTAGAAATCGGGGTCCTTTGAAGCCTTCAAATTCATGAAACTAATAGCAGCTTGCCCATCCCCATTGATATACATTTCCTTACGTTCATCATCAACTCTGTTAAGCAAATCTTTGTGTGTGAAACCTACAAACTCATGTCCCTTGCTTGATGAACCAACAACTCATATGCACGGCAACTGGTCACTGACACCTTCCTAAGAGAAGTCACTTGAGCCAAAGCATGGTCTGAAACATGTCTATTAGATCTTAGGAACAATTTCAATTCCAATTGAGCAAGGGCATGATTGTGTTCTGTTATAAATTCAACCGCTCGAAACTTATTGGTTTGCTTGCATAAACGGACAGTTATACGGGCAAGGCAATTTCCTCTTGTAATTCTGTGAGAGCGGATGCCCTTTCTTTTGATGGCATTTCCACTGTTATCATGATATTCCGACCCGTCACCAATCGGCGCTTTTTCCTTCGCAGGAATGCCAACAGATGGAGTAAATGATGATTTCGAGGCTTTGTTATATGAAACAGAAACATAGGAGTTTGAAATCTGCTCTTTCGTGCGACATTTTTTCTTTCTAACCCCTTCCTTACTACAAACCAGCTTCCTTCTCACAACGATACTAGCATCTTTGTCCAACTTTTCCCTTCTGAAGCTAAAACCCATGGCAAGTGAATAAAATGAATAGAATGAGTCCACTTCATTTACGGATCCAAACTCCACACCTATCATGTCTTCAGGCCCAAGATCTTCATACGGCTTGCCCTTAAAATGTAAGCAATTTGGCCTATCACCAACCATCGATACATTAGTGTCCTGCGTGTTTGGCGGAAATTCTTCGTATTCCTCGGACTGGACTTCATCTTCCTCCATGGAAGCCACCAGGCTGCCATTTAAAGACAACAATTGGCATATAAATACAACAATTATATTTCCCATGAATAATTTATTCAACGAAAACCACCTGTACATGTACACTGTGTATTCCTTATATGAGTAATCATGCAGATTATCCAGTAATAGTATAAGTTTCCACTACCTTGTGAAGTAGATGATGAATGCTTTTGTAAGACCACACTATTCGGAAGAATGTGCATGAACCCAACGGGATGCTTCGGGTATTTGAGATGGCTGTACCGGGTAGGAGCTGCAAATAATGTTAAAAACACATCAGATTGATGGAAAAACTGGATGGGTACACCAACTATTTGAATTACAAAAAAGATAAGTAATTATATTACGCTTCTTTAATAATGGTGGCCATGATTTCTTCAACAAATTAAGCAGGTTTTGTCAATACATACCTCCAAGGTGGAGATGATGTAGGTCTGTCCTGACGAACCGTCATTCAAATTATCCCCACAACCCAAATAACTTCTGTCATTCAAAAGGAAGATTACGAAATTGTATCAGTCTTTAAAAAGAAACAGAGTGCAGTAGCTTATTGTACTGCATCAATGACAATGGATCAACAGTTGGTAGGTGGAAGATGTCGGATCGAACAACTCGTAATGAACGAAAACCATACGCTAGTTCCTCTTTACCTAGTTATGGGCGGCCTTTGCCATGATGTTATTGTAATAATCTCTTCATTTTTCTCAACCTTGGGTTCGGTGCCATAACTGCATTACAAATTACATGCCACCAGCATTAATTCAATTCAAATCTAAAAAATACATTACATTTGAGTAACAAATGGAGCAACTGAATTCAATGTACATAAATTATAGGATTAAATTATGTTTAGTCCTTATACTATGACCTTTTTTTCGTTTCAGTCCCTGACATTCTCAATTAATCTGAAAAGTCCCTAACGTCAAAATTTCCGTCTGATTGGTCCATCCCGCGTCAAATTAGGAGTTGGCCTTAGGTGAAATGTCCAATATACCCCTATGTTATTTTTTTTTCCTTTTTAATTTCTTTTTTTCTTTTTCTTCTTTTTTTCTTGTTCCTTTTTAATTTCTTTTTTTCCTTTTTTTTTCTTTTCGTTTTGCCTACTTTCTCCTTAAATAGAGGAAAGAAAACTAAAAAATGAATATAAATATGGGATTGGTAGTTAGGGATGAATCCTAATCCTAATTCAATGCTCTAGATGCTAATTTAATTTACGTGCAATTTATTAAAGATGGTAGAAGCCGTACACAAGGCTTTTCAAGGCTCAAGGGCCGAAATTTCCTTTCATGGTATTCCTACTCCGGTTCAAGGGCCGTAGGAACTCACTTGACATGAATTAGAGCCGGTTCAAGGGTCACTAATTCACATCAAGAGGCCTAGAGTTCTAGGAATTAGGCAACCAAGCTCACCATAATTGCGATCAAGCTAATCATGTAGTGAACCATGCTTGTACTTCCCACGAATATTAAATCGGGGTTCTAGCTCTAAAATCTAAGGATGTCATCCCCTAAATTTTAATCTAGACTTATTAAAACACATACCCAAGAGTTGACAATTCCTAAGCATGCATTCTAATCAATTATCACAAAACACACGCATCCAATAATTAACAAATTCCATATATAAATCAAATTAAGCATCCATTACATCAAATTTGGATTAGGGTACACAACCCTAACCCCCAACAAAGAAATTACTCACAACCCATAATCATAGACATCAAAATTACAAAATTCGAAGATAAAAGAGTAGACTAGTGTAGGAGAAAACAAAGATAGTCACAAATAGCTAAAAAGCTAGCATGACTAGCCTTGAATTATAACTCCTACAAATACCCAAATCTTGAATCTAGTAAAGGTTGAAGCCCATGATGAATCCTTGAAGTTTTGGGTGAGTTGTTCTTCAAATCTCAAAACAAAATATAAAGAAAAGAGGAAAAATGGAGGGGAAGGAGGGAAGAGGGCAGCCCTCCCCCTAGCTGCTGTGCGGCGCTGTCTCAGGAGCAAGGTTTCAAATTTCGGTTTCGGTTTCGATTTCGGTACTTCAAATTTAAGGAAATTTCGGAGAAAGTTTCGATTTCGGTGGAAATTTCGGTTAAAAATAAAGAAATCAAATTAATTGCATTTATAAAATGATATTTTTGAATGAAACTTTTACATAGACTAAACTAACCTATAATAAACCTATTTACAATGTAGTAGGTTCTAAAATGGGCTAAATACAAATTACTACCCTGTGGTTTAGGTCCAAAATCAATTCAGTCCCTGAACTTCTAATTTCATCAAAAGCACCCCTGCACTTTCAATTTTGATCTAATAGGTCCAATTTGTTAGTTTTCCGACCATTGAGTTATTTAACTTGTTAATGTGGATCATATATGGCCTATGTTTTATGATGTGGTGTCAAGGTGGTTTGCATTGTCAATTTAGGAGTGAGTCCTACTATTAAAAATAAATAGTTTTTCAACAAATAATCCAACTATTTGAAAGAATATTAACGAATTAGACCTATTAGATCAAAATTGAAAGTGCAGGGGTGTTTTTGATGAAATTAGAAGTCCAGGGACTGAATTGATTTTGGACCTAAATCACAGGGTACTAACTAGTATTTAGCCCTTCTAAAATTATACATTTATAACAGAATTATGATATTTTATATGGACGAGTAATTAACTAGTACTGTAGTAGATTGCTAAACTAGTGTTTTTATCTATGTGTATTGATAATGTGTTGTATATTGATAATGTAAATATGATTTACATTTTTTAATAATTAGAAAATTACAAGGGGGTGGGGCGGGGCACGTAAAACCAAAACCCCGTGAATGAAAATGAACAAGTACAACAAAAGGAATATAAAAGCTACTACGATGTGGTTCGATCTATCTGGTTGAATTGCTTTCATTTAGTATTATACAATACTGCTCCCAAGTACATGAATTTTGGAAATGATTTTCGTACTTTATCACATGGTTATTGTATGTGTACGTGTTGTTCCATTTCCACATGCAATCCATATATCGGATATTGTGGAATTACCTAATATGATGTTACAGTGTATGAAGCATACAATATTTGAGACGAAGCAAAAAGGAAATCATGTTATGGTTGGAGCATTCAACTTTGTAGCAGATAAAAACAAAAAGATTTTTTGTTGTATTCAACTTGATTGCAAAAAAAACCAAAAAAAACAAAATCAAAATTTCATATTTTCTCTATAAAAGTATGAAGTAAAAATTCATTGTAGGTGACATAAAATTTAACAGAAATTTTAGAGAAATTTCGGACAAAATTTCGGTATGAATTTTTAAATATATATTGTGTGTGTAGATATTTCAGAAATTAAGAATTTCGTGGAAATGTACGGAAAATTTCGGAAAATTTCCGGAAACTTCTTACGGAAATGATATAGCATATGAATTTCGTTTCGGTACTACAAAATTACGGAAATTTCGGCAGTTTCGGAGAAATTTAAAACCTTGCTCAGGAGAAGGAAGCTGGTGTGTGGTGTCGTGGTGAGAGAGAGTAGAATGATTAATATGGTGATATGTGGTCTCCGTGGTCAAGAAAGAGATAAGGAAGCTGCCATGTGGCAATATATAATTGGCTGAAGTAATTAAACAATACATTATTTAATTGTTGTAGCATTTGCACGTGATGGCTGATGCCTAACTCCAATTATCCCATTATCAATTAATCAAAGCAAAGATTGATTAATCAAAGTAATGATTAATTAATCAAAACAATGATTAATTAGCTTTTCTTCATTTCTTTATTAGTGCTTCATTCTTTTTTTTGGTCAAATGAAGCTTCAATAGAGAGGCCCAAGGCCTAGAGAAAATTACAGCCTAAAAAGGAGAAGGCCCACACAAGAGGTTCTCACAGTCAGCTAACTAAAGCAAAGACTAGGAAACCAAACGACAAGCAAATTAAGAAACCAGAGCACTTAACAGAACTGGAAAAGAGAATACAAGAGAAAAACAAAGCCGACAGCACCGCTCTAATGAAAACACCAACACCCACGACCTCGGATAGTCAGCGGTGTCCCCTTTGATCATTTTGAAAGGGTGGGCAAGGAAGACCGTCGCGAGAAAGGACATGCACGAGGGAAGAAGGCGGCCGGTCAATCCAGACCTCCGGGCACTTCTTCCTCACTACTAGCGAGGCAACCAAATCAGCTGCAATGTTCGCTTTCCTTGGAATCCAAAACCAAGCGAAACTTGCGTTCGAGGTAATAGAATTCCTGATCATAGACACAATTGGAGCAATTCTCCAATCACATGTAATTGATGAATTGTTGATATTGTCCACTAATGACTTCGAATCTGATTCGAGGATGATCGGTGAAGAAGGGATACGCTTGGCCACATCGATAGCCACCGCTGCCGCCATCGCCTCCGCCTCCAATGCAGACCCCGTCCTACATAAAAGAGTAGCTCCCTCAAACAGGATGCCATGAGAATCCCGAGCTAGAGCACTAACACCGGTAAGCTTCGAATTCTCAATCCAAGCAGCATCACAGTTGATTTTGATATGTCCAGGGGGAGGGGGAGTCCAGTTTTGAATAAGATCGCACCTGGCGATACTCACATGAGATGAGAGAGAGCTAGGAGCCATAAAATGATTATGGTGAGCAATGTGGTTATGAGAGTGAGAATGGTTCTGTGGGGGTAAGCACGAATGATGATGGTGATGATTTGAATTTGTGGATTGGAGAAGAATTTGGGAATGGGAATGATGGGTTACAGAATGGTTATGAAAGGGAAGAAGAGTAGGGTTGGTGGATTGATGATCATTTGGATTAGTGGGGTTAATTGTGAGAGAGGGAATAGTATTGAAGTGGCTGGAGATGGGATTTAAGGAAAGCAAAGAATTATGATGAGGAGAAGAGTCTGTTCGAAGAGAAACAGAGGGAGGATATCCAGAAGGGATAGTAGAATTAGAAAGGTGAGCAGAAGAAGTGGGGGATATGTTAGAGGAATGAGGGGGGGAAGGGAAAATACATACCTGAGACTGTTGAGAGTGCATATGAGAGTGTGACTCTGATCTTGAAATGGGATTGTGGTTTTTGCAGGTGATGAATTCTGCCGTAGCCATACCAGCTCTCCTGGCCACCAAACTTGGATCAAATGGGATCGCCTCATAGACATAAGCATTCCTAGCTTTCCAAATTTCCCAGAGGAGAAAAACAACTTTGGTAAGAAACTCCTCTCTAATTTTTTTGCAGCCATCCATCATGAGAATAATGTTCTCAAACCACAAATCAAAAGTACTAATGGCTTGCAGATTGATCTTGTAGTTTAAATCAGAAGCAAACCAAACACACATTGCACCAGGACACTGAAGAAAAATGTGTTCAATAGATTCAGGGAACAGATCACACACAGGGCACAAAGGGGAAGGGATTATCTTCCTCCTGTGAAGATTTATGTAAGATGGTAAAGCATTAACCAAAATTCTCCATAGGAAGTTTCGAATCTTAGGAGTAGACTGAGTAGACCAAACCGCCTTCCAAACTATGTGATTAACTCTGTGTGATGAGTAAACATGTTGTGTGGTAGGCTTGAAACTTTGAGAATGTGTGAAATGATAACCTGACCTCACCGAGTATTGGCCAGTTTTTGACTGAGGCCAAATAATTTTGTCCATCAAAGACCGATCACCCAAAGCTATCAACTCAATATCCAAAAGGTCCTCCTCAGAAATTAGGTCACTGATCCTATCAAGCTTCCAAGACCTAGTATCCCAGTTAATTAATTCCTTCACCATATGGGGTCTGGAGCTGTTCACAGGGAGCAGAGGCCGCAAGAAACCATGGGTAGAACAAGAAATCCACTTGTCAGCCCAAATGTTAATTAACTCTCCATTCCCAACCTACCATCTTGCCCCATCAACAATTAGCTTTTTTCCATCAAGAAGGCTACTCCACGCCCATGAAGCACGGGAACCCTTTCCGGCATTTAGGATATCAGAGTAAGGATAGTAAATTCCTTTTAGAATTTGAGCACAAAAAGAAGTAGGATTTGAGTGTAGTCTCCAAACTTGTTTAGCTAGGAGCGAGGTGTTAAACTCACTTAGGTTTCTGAAGCCCAAGCCACCCCTATCTTTGGGCTGACCAAGAAAATCCCAACTCCTCCAATGAATTTTATTCTCATCCTTCTTCTGCCCCCACCAGAAATTAGCCATCATAGCATCAA
This sequence comes from Rosa rugosa, assembly GCF_958449725.1. Lineage (NCBI taxonomy): Eukaryota > Viridiplantae > Streptophyta > Magnoliopsida > Rosales > Rosaceae > Rosa > Rosa rugosa. Next base: position 18,472,283 of record NC_084825.1, read on the forward strand.
GCTCTTTGCACAGAGTGGTTGGAAATTTAAAACAATGCATAGGGAAAGTGGGAACAGCTTGGGCAACAGATTTGATCAGAGTTTCCCTCCCAGCCATTGACAGAGTGCAAAGCTTCCAATTCTAGATCTTGTCAGCCAACTTTGCTTTGATAAAAGAGAGGGAGGCTTTTTTTGATCTGCCCCAAATGGTAGGAAGACCAAGATAACGCCCAGGATTGATGGTTGCAGGGACTCCTAGAATATCACAAAGATCATGCACACTAGCATCAGACATGTTAGGCGTACAATATAGAGTAGACTTATTGTGATTAACAAGCTGACCAGAGGCAACACAGTACACTTCAATAATACGCATGATCTCATGGCAATTAGCAGTTGTAGCCGTCAGGAAAATAAGAGAGTCATCAGCGAAGAAAAGGTGCGACAAAGTTGGACCTTATTGACTAAGCCTGATACCTTGTAGGGTTCCAACTTCACAAGTCCTTCTGATGAGAGAAGAGAAAACATCCGAAACAAACAAGAACAGATAAGGGGAAATTGGGTCTCCTTGTCTCAATCCTCTTGAAGGTTTGAAGTATTCCCCTACCTTTCCATTTAGAGTTACAGCAAAGGACACAGATTTAACACATGCCATAAGTAATAGAACAAATCCATTTCCAAATCCCATACGAGTAAGAACCTCCTCAAGAAAATCCCACTCCACCCTATCGTAGGCCTTGCTATATCCAACTTGAGGGCAAGTTCTTGAATTTGTCCCGATTTCCTCAACTTCAAATAATGAAAAGCCTCATGTGCAACCAAGATATTATCTTGGATTTGACGTCCTGGAACGAATGCACACTGATGAGGAGAAATGATGTTTGGCAGAAGCTCCTTTAAGCTATTTGCAAGCATTTTAGAGAGAATCTTGTAGGAGTAATTTCAAAGACTAATAGGGCGAAATTGATCGACCTTCTCAGGACAAGGGATCTTTGGGATGAGTACAATGTTTGTCTTGTTCAGCTCCGAAAGGATATGTGCAGTACGATGAAACTCCTTTGCAGTAGCCCTCATAGTCTCATTGATGATGTCCCAAAATTTATGAAAAAAGATACCATGAAAACCATCCGGACCCGGAGCCTTGTCAGCCCCCATTTGGAAAGCAGCGGCTTTAATTTCTTCAACAGAGAAGTCTTTGGTAAGAGAACAGTTCATGTCAGGGGTAATAACCTGTGTCACCGCTTGTAAAGCCTCATTCCAATCTCTCTCACCAGAGCTCTTGAAGATATCTTTGAAATAATTTTCGACTTCAGAGCGAATAGTGCTCTCACGATCCAGCCAAACATCACTTGCAGACTTGAGCCTAAGTACTCTGTTCCGCTGTCGTCTTTGGATGGTTGTCAGATGAAAGAACTTGGTATTTGAGTCCCCAGCTTTGAGCCAATTAATTCTGGATCGTTGTGTCCAATACTTCTCCTCTTTTTCCCATAAGACATCAATCTCTCCAATTAAAACGGACTCTCTGTTGCGTGCTTCTACAGTTGTAGACTCCTGTATGACTTGAAGCTCCTCTGTTCTTCTATTAATGGCCATACGGTTATTAGAGAATTTCCTCTTACTCCACTTAGATAAATCAAGACTACATCTTTGACTTCTAGCGACCCATTGAGCAGCCCCAATTGTTGGAATGTTGTCGGTCCATGAGGCCTCCACAATCTCTCTACAGTCAGGATCTTCAGCCCACATCGGCTCAAACTTAAATGATTTAGACCCTCGAACCAATGGTGAATCGGAGTCCAAAATTAGAGGACAATGATCAGACCCCAATCGAGGATGATTGAAAACACTTGAATCAGGCCACCGCTCTAACCATCTTGTATTAACTACGCCTCTATCCAGCTTGATCTTTATTTGGCCCCCATCAGGCCAATTATTGCACCATGTAAGCTTCTTACCCTTTGATTGAAGCTCAACCAAGTCGTTAGCTTCCATAAACTCACGCAGGAAACGCCTTCTACCCGGATTCCAAGGGTTACCACCCTCCTTTTCATGAGGCCACAGGAATTCATTAAAATCACCCGTCACAAATCCATGGGAGATCAATAGTACCAGCTAAATTAGCACACCTATTCCAAAATCCAGGTCTTGTACTCCTATCCGGTGGTCCGTAGAACCAAGAGAACCGAACCAAAGAATCATCAAACTTGAACTTAACCACCGTATCAATAAGAAATTTGGATTTAGAGAGTATTTGAACTAAAACTGTGTTATCCCACCATAATGCCAACCCCCCAGCAGTTTTAATGGGTTTCACAGTTATACCATGCGAAAACTTGCAATCATACCTCAGTCTTTTGATGTCCTTATCTTTCATTCGTGTTTCCGAAAGAAAGACAAGAGATGGGCGATACTTCCTTATTAGCTCCTTAAGAGCCTGCTTTGTCATGGATTGCCCCAGTCCATGACAATTCTAACAAATTTGTATCATGGAGACCTTGTGGCAGTAGACGAGCCACCACCGCCTTCAACGCTTTTACTCGTTGAACATCCATTATTCACACCCTCAGAATTCAACACTAAAGTCTCGGTTCTGGAGGTGGAATGTTTGGTGAATTTCCTTAACTTCCTTGCTGGGGGAGCATGGGTCTTCTCAGTCTGAAAAGGTCTTTTTGCTTGGCCTTGGATGGGTGAGGAGGGAGGGTCTTGGGTATTTGTGGTGAAGATTTGTGGTGGAAGTATTGGGGAAAAGTTAACCGATGATGAAATGGGGTAAGGGTAATTGGAACACAAGGGCATTTGGGGAAAAGAACGTGCAAAAAGAGTGGCAAGTGCAGCTGGGTTAACATTATCAGGGTTGTTGCCCTGATTAAAAAGCCACGGGTAGGCAAAATTGCCCCCATTTGTCCCATTCTGGTTTTGTCCTAGGAAAAAGGTACTTGAGACGCTAGTTGGGAGGGGATCAAAACCAGGTGGAGGGGAAGGAATAAAATTATTATTAAGGTTTGGTACTGGTTGGATAGTGGGGTACCTTGAATGTTCCCTTAGCAAAGCCTTTGTGTTGTTGCTATCACAGTGGTTGACAGTAGAGGCATGGGCACCCGTGTCAGAAAGTTGTAACAAGGCAGAGGGGGTTGAGTGTTGTGGGTGAAGTTCACTGATGTGACTTGAAGAGGCTCCTTGGGGTTGTGACTCCTGACAGTTGTCTTTGCTCTCCACAGGTTGAATAGTTTGGCCGGGAAACCTCCTTCTATTCCGACCACTTGTCGTCTTAACCTGTGAATGATCATTCCTGATTTGCCTCCGGGGTGGTAATGCTCTAAGCCAATCTCCATACTCATTTTCATTCTCCGGATTAGCTCCATGGGGGCATGGAGTTCTTGGTAAATCAGTATGTCCCAATCTCCCACACACATAACAAAAATCGGACAATTTCTCGTAAGCAAAACTAACCCATTTCTTGGTTCCATTCTCTCTCGGAAGTTCATAGCCCGTGGGTAGGGGATCACGAGCATCAAGAAGGATTTTGACACGGAGAAAACTGTAGGTGCCTTCTTCACCTTCAAGAGGGTCATCCATCTTAATGAACTCTCCAAAGTTATCCACCATCTCCCTGACATTCTCCACATCAAACATATAGGGTGGAACTCCCCTGATTTGCACCTAGAAGGCTATCTGATTGCACTGTAGTTCCTCAATGGCAAGAGATTCCGGCCACTCTTGGAAATGAACAGAGTATCTCATGATTGACCATGGGGATCCATTCAGAATAGCCATTGCAGATTCAGCATCCTCTGCAGTAACAGAAAACATCCTATCGTTTGGATCTCTCTCGTTGCTAGCAGTCACCCCTGTTTTCCCAAACCTTGATAGGACAGTTTTCATTGTGTTGCAAATGGTTACCTTGTTTGGGATCTTATCAGCAAAGAAGACAGCACTCAAACGGACCTTTCTGTCCAGATCATATAATGATAGTTTCCTCCTCATCTGCACAACTAGGCTTTCAGAAGATTTTTGTGCTTCTTCCATCTCAGTAAACTTGAAAATAGGGAATGAGTGATTTGTTTGAGCTAGAATGAGGAGCAAGAGTAGTAACAATGCTTGGGTGATCTGGAAACGATGTGGTTCCTTTAATGGGGTTTTGTAGCATCTTAGGGGTGATTTCCTCATTGAATGAGGTAGATACGTGAATAAATGCTTGAGGTAACAAATCGAAAATCAAGACCGGAGAGGTTGGAAAAGACCAGAGAGGGATTTGATTAGATCAGGAGATTCAACTATCCCACAAAAGTACAAGAAAAGTATTTTTCCGCCGTTTAGAATTAAAGGAGTTCTGGAGGTTAGCAGGGATTTAATTCTGAAGCTTTGAATTGTCACAGTATAGGCAGAAGGGATGCAGTTTGAAGTAAATGGTGTTAAGAAGGTAGCTGAAGGTTGGGTAGCTGGAAAAGTAAAAACCAGAAAACTGAGAAAAACTCAGGGTGCTACTATGAACAGTAGAGAGCTCTCACAAGGAGAGAGATTAGTGCTTCATTCGCTCGGCTTCCTCGCTCGTGTTGACCATGTTGACCAGAATTGGCAATTTCGTCCTTTTGTCGGTAACTCAAATTAGCTCCAGTTACGTGTTGTTTTTCCTCGATTTCCGCAATTCCGCTTATTTCCTATAAAATAAATAAAAATCGATTAACTATATATTAATTAACTTGAGGATTAGCTTAATTCTAGTATTTTAGATATAATTACACGTATAAAAATACGTGTAATCAACCGGCACCGAAAAAATTACCCACCAGTCAATCTCATTCTCGTTTGATTTTCTAAACACGAGGCTGTCTTCAAGTACGAAAAGACACATATGCCCAGCCAACAGCGTTACAAGCACCAAAAGAAGAACAAAAACAACATAAATTCAAGTGAAAACGGAAGGACAAAAACGTCTTTTCAGCCCCTTCCAATGCCAAAAGACGCATACACCAAACCGGCTATTATAAAACCCCAAGATAAACTTGAAAATGGAAAACGAAGGCAAGGCCCAAAAGCGGTTCCACCCAATTTTGAACAGTAGTTTTGGTTGCCAGGACAGCCCATGTTCGTATATAGGTTAATTATGCAAAAACGCCGCCGTTTTAATATAATCTTATGGGTATTTTAATATTTTACCAATAATTACTGTTAACTAATTAACTGTAACAATTACAAAGCTATTATTTCAAATTGGACAATATATTCATGTAATACCAATTTTAAAATAAATCAACATAACTAAAAATAATCAATTGGTCGAGTTGAAACCTTTTTACCAATGTAATGTTAACTTCTTAATTAGGGGCATTCAAAACATAAATCCTCCATGAGCAAAATGGAGGAGGACATGGAATTTTCTAAAATGCACCGTCAGATGTTGTCCACATACGAATATCTGGTAGTGGTACAAATTTCGGCCATTTCCGCCTTCGGTTGGGCATCGATCTACACGGTCAACTCGATACCCTAAATAGAACATAAAATAAAATATGCTCGCAACCGCTCCTTGCCAATTCGTTCTTTTTATCTCTCAGCTCCCACACTCTCGTGAGTAGGGGGTCTACCTGCGGATGTAAACATTTCAGGATTTCTGTTCGCGGACAGTGCCCCTCCCCTTGGGGAAGTTGCGTGTGCTAAGCGTTGACCGCTCCGTTGGGTGCCTTATTCACGGCATATCGGCCTCATTTTCTAACTCAATACCTATCACTGTTTTATAAATATAAGAGAATTTTCGGATTGATCGATTTCCATTTCAACATTTTTGGATCGCACATAATCCTTATATGCCTAGTAATGTAGTTTAATTTGTTAATTAGGCTTGTTACCCTCCAAAACCAAAATGGAGGAGGACATGGAATTTTTTAAAATGCACAGTCAGATGTTGTCCGCATACGAATATCTGGTAGTGGTACAAATTTCGGCCATTTCCGCCTTCGGTTGGGCATCGATCTACACGGTCAACTCGATACCCTAAATAGAACATAAAACAAAATATGCTCGCAACCGCTCCTTGCCAATTCGTTCTTTTTATCTCTCAGCTCCCACACTCTCGTGGGTAGGGGGTCTACCTGCGGATGTAAAAATTTCAGGATTTCTGTTCGCGGACGGCGCCCCTCCCCCTGGGGGAGTTTGCGTGTGCAAAGCGTTGACCGCTCTGTTGGGTGCCTTATTCAAGGCGTATCGGCCTCATTTTCTAACTCAATACCTATCACTGTTTTATAAATATAAGGGAATTTTCGGATTGATCGATTTCCATTTCAACATTTTTGGATCGCACATAATCCTTATATGCCTAGTAATGTAGTTTAATTTGTTAATTAGGCTTGTTACCCTCCAAATCCAAAATGGAGGACATGGAATTTTTTAAAATGCACCGTCAGATGTTGTTCGCATACGAATATCTGGTAGTGGTACAAATTTCAGCCATTTCCGCCTTCGGTTGGTCATCGATCTACACGGTCAACTCGATACCCTAAATAGAACATAAAACAAAATATGCTCGCAACCGCTCCTTGCCAATTCGTTCTTCTTATCTCTCAGCTCCCACACTCTCGTGGGTAGGCGGTCTACCTGCGGATGTAAAAGTTTCAGGATTTTTGTTCGCGGACGGTGCCCCTCCCCTTGGGGAAGTTTGCGTGTGCAAAGCGTTGACCGCTCCGTTGGGTGCCTTATTCACGGCGTATCGGCCTAATTTTTCTAACTCAATACCTATCACTGTTTTATAAATATAAGGGAATTTTCGGATTGATCGATTTCCATTTCAACATTTTTGGATCGCACATAATCCTTATATGCCTAGTAATGTAGTTTAATTTGTTAATTAGGCTTGTTACCCTCCAAAACCAAAATGGAGGAGGACATGGAATTTTTTAAAATGCACCGTCAGATGTTGTCCACATACGAATATCTGGTAGTGGTACAAATTTCGGCCATTTCCGCCTTCGGTTGGGCATCGATCTACACAGTCAACTCGATACCCTAAATAGAACATAAAACAAAATATGCTCGCAACCGCTCCTTGCCAATTCGTTCTTTTTATCTCTCAGCTCCCACACTCTCGTGGGTAGGGGGTCTACCTGCGGATGTAAAAATTTCGGGATTTCTGTTCGCGGACGGTCCCCCTCCCCTTGGGGAAGTTTGCGTGTGCAAAGCGTTGACCGCTCCGTTGGGTGCCTTAGGGAGTCTATCAACTGTTGTTAAAATTCCAGGATTTTTTCCCCCGCATGGTGCCGCTCCCCTTATAGAAGTTGCCTTGTACAAACTGTGTTGACTCATGGTAAAGATATTAACAACTTTCGACTCTATTTCAAAATCTATCCACTCAATCAACCATACTAATTTCGATAACTAAACATAAGCCACAAGTTTTCAGTCTATCTGGACCGTGTTCGTGATCATCTTGCATAAGCTCTAGCTTGGTGACTTGTATACAAAATGTAGAAAAAAATGATTCCTTCAACTGTTCAACGTCCACTTAGAGAGCTTAATTTCATAATTCTTCATTTTTTTTTTTACCATTTTAATTTTATGTGACGGACAAATTTCAGATAATAAAGTGTACTTTATTAAAATAAATGATCACAAAACAATTCATACAAAATAAATGGCATAGGTACAAAAATAATTAAAACAAAAAAGACCCAAGGCCATGGCAAACGCCCAGGCCCAACTACCACCAAGTCCAGGCCCATTTAGACATCTGATCTCAACGCACTCAACAAACCATTCAACCTCGCAGCGCCGCACAGCCACCCTCGCCCGACCGCCGCCTTCATCCCACCGCCATTCCCATCGCGCCGTCGACCATTTAACCATGGAGCAGCGACAACCTTTCCATCCCATCCCTTCCCCAGATCGGACTCATGCGACCCGGCCCAATCCAGATCAAATTGATGGGATACAAGCCGCGCCGGCACGATCTCATCCCCACCAGGCACCAGGCCACTCTCCGTTCATTCCACACCCAACCAATTCTCCAATCTCCTCCTCCCTCAACTCCCACACCGCCTCCAATCACAGCCGATAACCCAAGCCTCACATCAGACCCGGGATGTTTGGCATTGTACCTGGGATGATGTTTGACACTACCCATTTTTTACCCGTCCCCTCTCTCTCTCTCAATCAAACTTACCCCCTTTTTTTTGGTCCCTCCAAACCCGTTTGTAAAAAGACGGTAACGGTGGGAGTCAGATTGGGTAAGAGCGGACCCTACAACTTTTCATTCGGCCTATGTCGTTCTGCCACGTCCCCAGGTGACCCTTACCTAGGTGGATAGCAGAATCTTCGGTTGTTACCTACTTTCATTGTTTTAATGGATTGACACCCGTTCCTTACAAAAGGACGTGGGCCCGGAGGGGACACATTCCAACTTTTTTTGATAGCCTTGAGTTGAACATTTTGATTTTCAGTTTGCAAAAATTGATTTACCATGCCAAAAGCACTCCTATTTGTTGGGTAATCATCACCATTTTTTTTTTTTGATGAAAAAAGATGAAAAAATAAAAATAAAAATATTACAAAACAAAACCCTTAGAACAACTTATATTATAGAAATCAAACTTAAAAGCATAATATAGACAGAGCATCTGCTACAAAATTAGCGGGTAATCACCCTTTGCCAAATGAATGCAGAGTCTTGCCTCCTTGGTAAGGTTTTATATAAATATCCTATAGGCGCAAATAAAATAAGGAAAAGAGTTGAAAAAAGCAAGACTTTGAAGTAGAGAGGTCAGAGCCGAAGTCTTCCTAACAAGCAATTAGGGCCTCTGCAGACATGGTTTTCTCGATTCTTATTAACAGGTGATTGCTTTTAGGGACGGATTCTTCGGGAGAATTTGAAGCCTACTCGATGGACAAGGTTAGTCAGTGATTCATGGAGAGTCTCATTTTTAAATAAAGAGCTTGGATTTTGTGTGATGCTGTGTTTGTGGTGCAGTACGAGAAAGTAGAGAAGATTGGGGAAGGAACTTATGGCGTGGTTTACAAGGCTCGTGATCGTCTCACCAATGAAACCATAGCTTTGAAGAAGATTCGGTTGGAGCAGGAAGATGAGGGCGTCCCAAGCACCGCCATTAGAGAAATTTCTCTCTTGAAAGAAATGCAGCATGCCAACATTGTCAGGTATTCGTGCTTTTCGTTCCGATTTCATCAGTTTATGACTGTGACTGTTACCTATGAGCCTGGAGGGGCACATTTTCTTGCTAATGAACATTTTCAATTTTCTTTCTTTGGCATTTATTGTGTTTCGTTACACCTTGGTTGCCTAGCAAGATTGTTCATATCTAATGCGTATCGTCTATCAGGGAATGTATATTATGTAACTGACAAATTCTTTTGATGGGTGTTTGTTTGTTTGACAGGTTACAGGATGTTGTGCATAGTGAGAAGCGCTTGTATCTGGTGTTTGAGTACCTGGACTTGGATTTGAAGAAGTATATGGATTCTTCTCCTGAATTTGCAAAGGATCCTCGCCAGATAAAAGTGAGTTTGCGCATTCTTTCTTTACAGTCTACTTTTAGAAACTTTAGTTGATAGATGGTGCATCTTTCGAGTAGTCATTTCATTAGATAATAATAGCATATCCTATCAGATATAGACTATTCCTTGATTACATGCCTCGTGAATGTATAATGAGGTTAGAGAGATTGCAGTAGATGGTTATGCTTAGATTTGTTAATGAATTTCACTTTCCAATATAAATGTCATTGTTTTATTGTGTTCTGTGTCTTAATTTGGAGAACCAATTCCACATGTTTATGCCCATTGCATTGTGTTTTGCTTCTAGTTTCCACTGCAGTTAACTAGTATCTACTTGAAGTAACCTTTTTTTTTTTTTTTTTTTTTAAATATTTAGCTGATTCTGATAATAAGTTATTGTAACATACTTGTAATGGAATTTCATTTGGTTCACATCTCCTTTCTGTAGATGTTCCTTTATCAGATTCTCAGAGGCATTGCTTATTGTCATTCACATAGAGTTCTTCATCGAGATCTGAAGCCCCAGAATCTACTGATAGATCGTCGCACCAATGCACTAAAGCTTGCAGATTTTGGACTGGCCCGAGCGTTTGGTATTCCTGTTAGGACATATACTCATGAGGTCTGAATCTCTCAATAGTATGTCCTGATATTCAGGTCTTGCAATAGCATCATGACTTTCCTTTTACGTTTACTCAATATTGTGTCTTACATATGAATAATAAGATGCATTAGATATTCAGAATGCTGGATGCTACTTGGAAGCTTGGGTAGTCATTTTAATCAACAAGTCATAATGGTGTTTTCTATTTTTTAGAGTTGCTTTCCATCCTGTAGAAGGCTAATTTTACCAACTTAGTCAGCAATGATATTATGGTAATATAGTTTTTTATTCAAACATAGTTTTCGGTTGGCAAGTAGTGTGCTTTATAGTATGATTGATACCTTAGTTTTAATTTTATTTTTTTAATAGAAACCACGATTTGTATCCCCACCCCACCCCATCCATCCCATGATACCTTAGTTAATGTTATAGCAATTTTAAGGAGATAGATTATGAAAGAAAATTCATGTAGGATGTTGGGTCTACTAAGAAAGACTTACATACTGTGTTGGCATGTACAAAGTTGACCGTCAGATGCACTTAGACCAAAGCAAGACTCTTTCTAGTATGCAGCATCTTAAGGAATATATGACTAATAGTTGGGGGCTAATTTATGTAGCAGACTATATGACTGGGACAATGCAAGTGGTATGATGCATGATGCCTTGATACATGCAGCTATTTGTGAAATATTTGCAGATTAAAGTATTTTCTTCAATGAACAGTCACATCTTCAGTCCTCATATTAGGGATTTGTTAGTAATTGATGGTGGTTTTGTGTAGGTGGTGACTCTCTGGTACAGAGCACCGGAAATTTTGCTCGGATCTCGCCATTATTCGACTCCAGTTGATGTGTGGTCAGTGGGTTGTATATTTGCTGAGATGTTAAACCAACGACCTTTATTTCCAGGCGATTCTGAGATTGATGAATTGTTCAAGATATTTAGGTGAAAGACTCCTAACCCAAATAGTGCTTCTCTTTTGATGAAGACATATGCTGCCAGATGTCTATTGTATCCTTTCATACTAACACTGTTACTGTTTATATGAAGAATCTTGGGTACTCCAAATGAAGATACATGGCCTGGAGTGAATTCTTTGCCTGATTTTAAATCTTCCTTTCCTAAGTGGCTTTCTAAGGTAAATGAATTTTATGTGTTGCCATCTACTTGCCTTATAAAACCTTCAACCTCTGTGTTAATGAAACGTTAAATCAGCATCCTTTACATTGCAGGACTTGGCAACTTTAGTTCCAAATCTTGAATCAGCTGGTGTTGACATTCTTTCTGTAAGTTCACACAACATTTCTCCCTCCTCACCGGGGATTATCAGCATGTACATCTCTACTTTGACTTAATTTTGGGTTCTGCATGAGATCCTGGTCGGTCCCACAAAGTTATTTGTACTGGTAAATGTGGAGTTCTGGATTTCTTTTTCCCATTGGGAGATAAGATGATACTGCCATAGCAGTTGATTATCTTCTGTGCAAATTGTTTCTCTAGTGATTCTTGCGCTGATGGAAAGTTCTCTGTGATGTTAGGTTCCTCTATTTATCTATTCTATTTGTTTTTGTTTTTCTTGTTCCTGAGCTGTCATAAGAGAAGCACCCAGTTCAATGGAAAAATTATGATAATTAAATTCGAAATTGAAAAAAAAAAATGGAAATAAGTGTTTTTTTTTTTCTTTCTTTCTTTTTATTATTACTATTATTTTTGTTTTTTTTTTTTGACACTGGAAGTAAGTTTTTAGTGGTGACTTTTGTTGTCCATTCCTTTCATGACTTCTATTCCCTGCGTTATTGCTAATACACTTTCTACTTGTCAAATTTAAGTGGGACTGGTAGACATGAAGAAAATGAATGCAAAAGCAAACACTGTAGTTTGGTTTTCAAGCATTTAAGTACTCGCTTCTTTTATTTTTCAGAAAATGCTCTGCTTGGATCCGAGCAAAAGGATTACGGCAAGGGGTGCTCTTGAGCATGAATACTTCAAAGATATTCCATTAGTTCCCTGAATCATTTCTTCCCATTGTGGCAGTGTGTGTACTATCGTCGAGCATATCCTGTTAACTTGGTTTGCAAGTTAATTATGTTGCTCTTATGCTTTTTGTCGCTCAACTTTCTCACACGCAGTTCTCCTTATATTGATTTGGCTATCAGCAGACATGTATCATCAATTTCCCCTTGTTTTGTGTTTTTTGTTCTTATTTATTTCTTTATGTTTTCTATCTCCCTTTTACCTCTTCTTAGTTTATGGTATACAGTACTTGCATTGTCTAGATTGCTTGTAATTGGCAGTACATGCCCTATGAGAAACAATTTTTCTTTGAGCAATGTAAAAGATAGGTTTGCTTCTGATATCGTTTTAGTCTTCCTACAGGATGTCAACTCTGATTTTCCTGGTTTGTTTCATTCCTCAGAAATTCAATATTTAATACTAAGATGGGTAAATATCAGATGACTACATCTGGAGTGTCGGATGGAGGCAAAGGCAATACCTAAAGAATAGCTTTTTTTCGAATGAGTTTGCAAACAAGGTAAAAGCCTCTAAGGCGTTTGTCTAAAGTTAAAGTTAAAGCCTCCTCTTATTGGTCGGTGATCTTGTGGTCTATTTTGGCAAAGAAAGGAGGGCACTTACGAGCTTTGGACTGGGTGAGAGACTGAGCGAGAGGAAACTAAAACGCTTCTAAAGATTGTAGAGCTAGAACACAAATGGCCTAATGCTGATTAGTGGATTCCGCCATCTGCTATATTCTCTTCTCATCTTATTTTAAGACATTTATGAGTTGTACTAAAAGAAATTATGGATGTAAATATATATTTTAATATACAAACATCTGTATACCTTAATAAGGTCAACAGAAGCCACATAGTACAGTAACTCATATAAACCATCAAAAAAGCAGTGGATTTCGGAGGTTATAAAAATGGTACTGATATTGTCTACTTCACATCAATTCCGTAGTAGACATCTAGGTCTTTGCACTACTCTAGTTATGAGTTCATATTTCACAACGGAAGCTTTGTGCCAGTGAAACTGGAGAGTGCAAAATGCAAGTCAGAATATCTGTAGAGGAAATGCTTCGTTTGCTTTGTTTTTTCCTCCTCTTCTAATTTACCCGAAGGGACGTCCCTCCCTTAATTAAGTAGTTGTTTGTACTCTGCCAGCAGCTTTGGAATGTCATCCATACGCAACTGAAAATCATCAGCACCCTATTATCAGCATGGTAAGACGGGATAATAAAGGGAGAGAATAAATAGAGATGGATGAAAGCTCTCTTGTTAAGAAACCAGTTGTGCAAAAAGAAAAAAAATCAGTAGCATCTGGTAAAGATGATGATTAATTAGATTACACGAAATAACGATATGATGGATACCTGATTAACATTTCTAATATGATAGAAACCATAAGCCACTTTTCCAGGAGAACCAGACTCAACCAACTCGGGATCAGATCCGCCATTCTCCCTATCATAGCCAAGCAATTACCACCAACAAATGAAGGATTAATCAACCAAGTTTAGAAAGTGACAGTCCACAAAATTTACGGGCAATACATGTAAGTATTTATTTGGAGTGCTCCTGCATATCATTCTGGTTCATATGAAATGAATGTGCGGAGGTAAAAAAATTTAAGTTAAAATATGGTTCATCGATGAATCAAGCTGGTTAAGCTTGTTAGACTTTTGTAAACAACCACAGAAACAGGACAATCTAGCTGATTGTAAACAAGTCATGGTGTAAAACATCATTCTTACAGGTGACGACGAGTAATTTGGCGTTGGTAGTCCCGAAGCAAAGGCCCAAGCTCTTTAAGTGGTATGAACCTTGCAGTAGAATTCCTCCAGTGGTCACGAAGTGCCTGAGATACATTATAAGTAATTTTGTACTTTTCTGCACCATAGAGAACATTTGTTGTTTTAAAAGTGATTAAATGATGATCAAATATCCTACCTGAATATGTGAAATATGTTCACGAGTAGTATCTCTTTCCCCAACCAAACTTGAAGCTAGTTCAATAAGTTCTCTGTCTTCTAACTCATCCACAACAGGAACCCCATTACTAGGGAGAGAAACTGATATTCCTAATCTTTTTTGTAATTCTGAGACAGCAGATTCTTCTGTTTCGCTTTCCTGTTAGGAGAATGACTTACAAATTTAATATCCAGCCCAAAATCAAAAAGTTAATATCTAGTAGTGTACTAGTAATTGAGGGAACCATTCAAGATATGACATGCATGCCTGAAATTTTGGCAGAACAGTTACCTATTCTAATATCATGCAATCCAGCTCAATATGATGTTAGCAGACATGATTCAAAGCACACATATTTACAGTAGAAGTACGGCAGTATGGCCATTGGAAAAATCATATTAAATGATCGGCATAATTAGAGGCAGTAGCACTAATACCTTGAGTTCAGATTGGACATTATTATTTTCCATCATGACATCCTTATTTTCGGTAATATTGGTTGGTGAAGTTGCACGAAGCCTGTTTGCAATAGGGTCCTCTATACAACAAGCAAAATGCGACAATTAGAGTGTTAGAATAAGGTTTCAACTGCATGAAACATCTAAGAAATACAGTTCCCTTCTGCTTAGATATATAATAGGAACACAACATTGTTTTCCATAACAAGATGTGCACAAACAGTTTCTCTCCTTTACTTAACTTCTAAGTTTTCTTTCTTTAAATTTGATATCACTGAGAGATGATTTTGGAGCCTTCTCATCATCACTTTGGATAACCCCTCTAACACAGTATTGTTTTACATTATGGAATCATCAGATCAAAGTTTTACGTCAGATTTTAAGCACTATCACATGAATGAATTTGTATCTGCTCCAGCAGGGGAAACTTGAATCAAGATAAAAAATGATTTTTTTTAGTTTTTTTTTTTTTTTTGATTAATATATATGACCTAACAGACAAACAGTCGAAGACTCAAAGTTCATGAAGATTATATGCTCAGTTAAATTTGAGGCTATGACCTAACACAGCCGCATTTGAGCCCTTTACAACTGAAAGGCACCAAGTTACATAGAAGATTGGTCATGATGAAATCCTAGATAAAAAGGGGTCCAGAAGCAAAGGAGTTCGATCAGAAGCCATAAGAAGACCGTGTAGTACCTTCAGGAACCAACCACCATAGATCACCAAATGTGGATTTGCCATCAAAGCCACCAAATAACAGATAACGTGAGCCAATGCATGTCAGTGAATGGTATGCTCGAGCAGGAGGGGGTTCATTGCCAGTAGGTAACCGCTTCCACTGTGCAGAAACTTAATGTTTGGGAAAAAGAGGGGTAAGGAATTATAATTAAATGCACAAAAGAAGTGAAAGATGTTGCAATCTCGTCATGAGATCAAAGTGTGGCATAAAATATTTTAAATTTCCACAAGTAAAGACATGTATTATCAAAGACAGGTGGAACCCAATAAACACAGGGGTATACAAGGGAACCACCAATTAACAATAAGAGCATTAGAGGATCTCTATCCACATGGTAAGAAGGATATTACTCTACTTTTGCACCCTTTTTTCTACTCCCTTATGTGTGTTTTGGGTGGGGAGTGGGGCATTGTATACAGTTACTCATACATTTGTCTACTGTATCATCCAGCAAGTAAATACATCATAGTAGCATGGTGAAAGATGGATGGTCAATACATTATGATAGTCAACTCAGTATCAGCTAATAATTTGAGAGTAAAGGCAAGAAGCACTCACCCCTGTCTAAGATGATGCAGTCATTGTAATAGATGTCATAACGACTCAACCAGCCTCCAGTTCCATGGCCTCCAAATAGCAACAGCTGCATAAATGGTTTTTGAACTCAGTTACAAAGGACATCAACAACATAGAGTGAACTTCAATATAAAAATAAATAAATAATAAAAAAATTCTAAGATCAAGTTAATATCTCCAACACCATTATTAAATTACGATCCTTCCACCCACCCTAGAACAACAGAGCTGAAAATTTTACATACAGTTGAAAACATCCTATTTTATTCAATAATTGCAAAAATCTTTTCAGTTTTATGCTACTGCCATGGTTCAGAAAATGAGTGTCTTCCTGCCTAGAGATAGGGTATTTTATATTGGGCAGCTGACAAATTTACCTCCCAAATTTTAAGATTTACTTTCAGCCTAACTAAAAATTATCTACCATAAACAATTTTTCCATAATAACAATATTGCATTACAAAATAAACTAAACCAAAGTACTAATTAAAACTGTCCATGAATAATGTCAGAAATATAAACTTCAGGTTGCCAGTGGTACAGGATTGTCAAAATTATTGTTTGTGTGGGTAATATGGATTGAAGAAACAAAAGGGTTCTAGATAATCAAATTCATGAATACTTCAGGATTTCCCACTCTCCATTTTTTATGTGAATTCAAAGGAGGATCTTAATCTTAATTGACATTGATATTGTCATCAGTTTATTGACAGGCACAAAACAAAGACAGAAAAACTAATAGAACTTGTGAAATGTCAATTACATAGTGTCCTCCAGATGTGATGGTATGGCCACAACGTGCGGAAGGAGCTTGACCTGGAAGCTTCAGTTGGGTCCATCCAGGTGTTTCATTTTCTTCCTTCCACAACAAAGACAAAACAGAAATTTAAGTTGAATAACTAAGAAACTGAGCAGTTAAGTATAATAGTCTGAATTGAGTTATATAAGACCAAAACTCATGAAGCTGAGTAGTTTGAAAAAATGAAGAAGAAGAAAGTCGTGATACTAAAAACACCAAAGCCATATACCAAAAAAAAAAAAATGGCCCAACGCAATACAAAGTTCAAGTTTTCCAAGAGGGAAATCCACAGAGAACAAAAACAGGAACAAAAGTGAAATGGGTTTTACGGAACAAATAGTTCTTATGTAGGGGTTCAGCGTACTGACAGTATACAACATCAATGTTTTCACAAATCATATACTTGAAGTACATCATCAGAAATCTAAGCGCACAGCGGAATGTCTAGTAGAAATTAATGACAGTATTGTTATTTACATGGCATATATCAGAAGGCATCATCTCGACAGGTGCTTTAATAGGATGGCATGATTTACGGCGATAGGAAAAGTAAGATGGCTATAATCTTAAGACTAGAATAGAAGGCAAGACTAGAAATAGGAAACCACAACGAAACTGATCTTTAAAAGTCCAAGGGAAACTGTAGAAAAAGGGATCAACTAATAAGTAATAACCATTAGTATCACTACTAACCTTCTGCGATTACACCCTTCAAAGCCCATAAATCACCCATGATAGGACCTCCACCTCCTACAACATTCAAGATTATGTCAGCAAAAAGCCCCTTGAATAAACTCAAGCATCTTAACAGAAGTCATATATTCTCTCTTTCAAATCAAACAATCCTTGGTAATCAAATGGACTGTCAGACAGTAGACCATAATGTTACAGAACAATGATATCATTGTTTAGATATATAGATCACACATCTGAGCTATCAATTCAACTGACCCTCAAGAATTCAATAGTATACCATGGAATTACAAAATAGTATATCTAACTTTCATTATGCCTTAAGGAGATTGGTTATATGGGATTCAGGAATTTGCAGAAAACCAGCACTCATATTCTATATTGATCCGAGAGGAGTTTCATGACACAACTTTGGATGAAGGAAAATTTTCAAAGCAAGCATCACCTATAGCATGTCTTCTTCCCCTTTCTTTCTACAAATCGGTTTCCAGAATTTGGAATGTCGAGAAGAAATAATCATTAAAACAATTATAAAAAAAATGTCATTTACTATATACTTATATAGACATCATTAACAAATTATACTACTTTACTATAACGGAAGGCAACCATCTGGGCAAACATTATTAAAAGAAAACAAAATCAAAATGAAATGAATAACCAATTATTAACAGTGGCAGCATTGTATTTTACCTCTGCCGCCATAGACAAGCAACCGTTTTTCAACCATAGTAGCTGTGTGGCCACATCTAGGTGGTGGCAGTGAACCAGTAATTGACAGTTCCATCCACTCTAGTGATACTGTTCAAAGAAGAGTAAAGATCCAAGTAACTTTATGATCATTTGATTCATTTCATAAAGCATCAATTCAACCAAATATGAAGCAGAAAATAAAAATAATTACAAAAAAGACTCAGAAAACCATTTACTTGTGTCCAAGACGTACACATCTGACAACCACTTTTTACCATCCCAGCCACCATACCTGCATTTATTTACATTTTACTTAATAAAACATACTAGAATTGTCACATCAATTGGTAAATAAAAAATGCAATGATCATATGCTAACATAATAATTTTCTGATTTCCAATAGCTGAAGCTGCAGCAAAGTCTCTTGCTGAGGGTAAGTCACCAAAGCTTGTCAACTCTGACCATTGCCATATATCTGGAAGAAACAAAAATTTAATTTATCCTCGGCATGTCAAAAAGGAGGCAAAACAAGCATTAACCCAAGTATATTAACTCATATCACTCTTAACACATTTTTATAAGAAAAATAAATAGATACTTACCAGTATCTAGGACCCAAAAGTCACCTAACCTGAATAGGCCAACCTTATAGTTAATAGCATGTGGGTGGTTAATAGAATTATTGCACAATATCTTGCAGGTAGAACACTTAATGGATGTGAACACACCTCTTGCCACCACAACGCCCACCAAAGATGAACATATGACAATCAATCACAACAGCAACGTGAAATGCCCGAGGACTTGGACCCACTTGTCCATCAGTGCCGCCAGTGCACTCTGGCTTATACCATAGTTTATTATCTGAAACAATCAAAAGCCTGAAATGAGATTCTTTACTTTTACTTGAGTGTATGTCGTCTTTGTTTTATCCTTTTTTTTTTTTTTTTGAAGAAGAAGAAGAAAGAAACTTTGAAGTTTATACCACACAATCATTTCGACTAGATCCACTATGGTGCATCTGGTCTTCTATACAATATATATAAGTTTAGCTGTCCTTATAAATAAATCCAATGTTCCATTCTGTGTATCAAGTACACAGTGATCCTTCAAACTCTAACTGATGTAGGCAGAGAAGTATTAGAACAAACACATCAAATGGATGTTCGGGAAAACTAGTTGCTAGAATGAGGAAAAGCACAAAAATTCCTAATATGATCCTTTCAAACCTGTATCTGACCCATACATATAAAATTATGGACGATATTTTCCAAGAAATATAATCAGAATGTTAACTATGGGTAGCACTTAAAAAAAAACATACAAAGGGATCTTCAAACAAACGTAAAGGAGAAGTTGCGAAAGAAATTACCTCACAATTAAAAGTTCCTCATGATTCAAGATCCCATAAGATTTATATTCTACTACAAAGCTCTCACATTTTTGTGTGACTTTAGGGCATGAAACTTTGTCAAATTTTACCATTTCCGTAAAACTAAGCACATCCCACATAGATGATATCAATTACACCCTTATTACTTTAATTCATTTTAAAAATAAACTAGAAAACCATGGATTATTTGATGACTGCATATTATCCCACTTTCAACCAAATCAATCTCACATTCCCCACTTTATCTATTCCGATCCATCATTATCCCCAAACAAGATGACACACTGTCCACTTCTTCCACTCCCTTCCCATTGTTCCTTTCATCGTCTCGGCTCGAATTCCGAGCCATTTTCCTCCCTTGTAACTATAACATACATATTATTTACACTATATTCCTTCTCCTTCAAATTTTGCATCCTAAATGCCGCTGATTTCTAATAAAAGTAAAACGTAACATGCCAATCAAATGAAGCTGGAAAATAGTAAGATGAAGAACTCCAAGTTCACAGTGGATTTATGTTTTTGTACTGAATTACCCAGATAACGATTTCAATCAAAAACAAAAAATTCTGGGTGAAGTAAGGAAAGAGAAAGTGTGTACCAATGTCATAGACGACGATATCGTTGAGAAACCTCTTCTCTACAAGGCCTCCGAACACGATCACTTTGGATTTTCCAATGTTGACGGCAGTGTGACCACTGAGAATTCAAACACTTGACAAATTCAAATGGGAAAATCTCCAAAGTTAATAATACATAACATGGAATAGAGACGGAGAGAGAAGGGGTTTGCCTGCGAGGTTGGGGAAGAGTTCCGGCGAAATCAGAGGAAGAAGCTCGAACCCAGTAATGCATCTTCTCTTCGTCTTTGCTATTTTACTGTTTCCTCTTTCTCAAAGCTTCGTCGTACCGTGATGATATAGCTCTCTGGTTAAGTTGATTATTTTTATGTTTTTTTCGATGAATAAAAAGAAGTTACAAGCAAAACCCCCTAAGGCCATCTGGAGGTCAGAAATATTATTCTTTATTCATGAACCATCTCCAGTAAGGGAGGGCTAAATTTTAGCCCTATCAAGTATTTTATGATTTTACATTATGTTTTTTAATTTTTATGATTTTATTTTATTTTAATAATATTTTAATTTAGACTAAAATTAATTTATGAGGAAAAAATTAATTTTTAAGGTGTATATTTGGATGAGGTATTTATGTGGTATTGTTGATAACATTTTCTGATAAGTTTTTTAAGTGTCACGTGCCACTTCGGAAGCAAATATGTAGATTCCCGATTAGATATAGTGTCGACGTGGCAAGATTAATTATTACAGAGTCTTATCAAATTTACCGATAGGATTTTTGAATGCCACGTGTCATGTTGTGATCAACTCTCTAGATTTCCGATTAGATTTTATGCATGCGTGGTGGTTCTATCTTCAGTTTCAAACCTCAATAAAAAGAGTGGTTTCAGATGCATATCTCACTACTTCCTCTATCTCCTCTCTAATTGTTTGTTCATTTTCTAACTTTTCATTACATTTTGCAATGAATTCGAACTGGTTTTCTCAGTGGAATGAGAGGCAACGTGAAGACGAGGAAGAAGATGAAAAATATGATGCACAGAGGCGAAGAAATACAACACAAGTTATGGCAGAAGCAGCTAGCTGGTTGGCTACTAACCCACTTCAACAACAACCTCAATGGGGTGGTTCTGTTCCAGGTCGCGCTACCCGTCATCAATCACGTGAGGTAGCTAATGAAAAATTGTTAAATGATTAATTACTTCGTAGATGACCCTGTGTACTCTGCCGAAACTTTCAGACGACGTTACAGGATGAGGCGTGAAGTGTTCCTCCGCATGTTAGAGCATGTCCAGACGGCGGATCCATACTTTAGGCAGTCACAAGATTGTGCTGGGCGTCCGGGATTCTCACCTCACCAGAAATTGACGTGTGCACTCCGGATGCTAGCCACTGCATGCTCGGCTGATTCCTTAGATGAATCCTTCTGTATGCTGGAATCAACAGCCATTGAGAATCTTAGTCAATTTTGTGGTACCATTGTCACCATGTACCAAGAACGCTACCTTCGGGCTCCTACAACAGAGGATCTAGATATGCTCCTACAAAGAGCCGAGCGACGAGGGTTTCCTGGAATGATAGGTTCGCTTGACTGCATGCATTGGCAGTGGAAGAATTGTCCAGTGGGATGGCAGGGTAGCTTTAGAGGCAAATCAAAAAAGCCAACCATTGTTCTCGAAGCTGTGGCAGGTCCCGACACCTGGATCTGACATGCTTTCTTTAGAATCCCGGGAGCTCAAAATGACCTCACTGTTCTCGGACGCTCCCCTTTGTTTGATTCTGTCACAGCAGGTCAGTCATCACATCTTAACTACTATGTGAACGGGACTCCTTATGAGTTTGGGTACTACCTTGCTGATGGTATTTACCCTAAGTGGGCGACGCTGGTGCAATCTATTAGACAACCTGAGAATGAACAGGAGGAGTATTTTTCCACAAAACAGGAGGCGTACCGCAAGGATGTTGAAAGGGCATTTGGAATTCTACAAGCACGATTTGCAATAGTTAGGCAACCTGCAAGAGGTTGGGATAAGGATTCATTATCAACAATCATGTTGGCTTGCATAATACTTCAGAACATGATTGTGGAGGACGAGTGAGATGACTACTATAATGATGAGTCCGATGATGATGAACCAAACCCAAATAGGTCAAGGAGAGCTCGAGCAAGAATATATGATGGCCCAAACTTACCTGTTAATCCAAGAACCGGGCAAATTACAATGGCCGAATACATGTCTCGTTACCGAAGGGTACGATCTCATATTGGAAATAGTAATCTGCGAAAAGATCTTGTCAAACATGTTTGGTCAAGAAGAGGACAAGGAAGACAAGGCTAGGGGTATGACAATTACATTGTCATCCTAATAATAATTGACAATTCATTGTCATGTCATAATGCTCGGGTCTTCGTTTTTTTTTATTTTTTTATTTATGAATGGGTGACTTGTTTTTATTTGCTTTAACTTTTATTGTGTGGCTTTTTGGTTTCAATTGTAATGAATAAAAGTGTACTTTAATTCTACTTTACTTTCACCATTTATTTCATAAATAAAATATTACAAAAACTTCATTAACATGATACAAAATGAATAAATTAAAAAAAAAAAAAAAAAATTTGAAGCCAACGGCTAGTTGTGAATATGTATAATTATATTCATTAATTATTCACCATTGGATTTAATTGTTTGCATGATTATGAGCCATTGGATTGAACTATTGCATCACAAAGAGCAAGATTTGGCTGATTTTCCGTGGGTCCCACCAAGGGCTAAAGGGTCACCCATAGGGCTAAATGTAGCTCTCTCCACCCACCTCTCCACCTCTAGCCCTTTGGACCTTCCCTTGTTGGAGTCCATTTTTAAGCAAAAAGGGTTTAAGGTCACCTAAAGCCCTCCTTATTGGAGATGGCCTAACACAACCTAATTTTGGGGTCGTCAACGGGCCAGGGCGGGCTTTGTCTCTAGTGAGTTTGAGAAGGGCCTTATAATATTTTTATATAATGACGGGCCTGGCCTGGCCGACTTTCATTATGAATTTGAAGATCCAAATCCATTCATATAAATCAGGTCTTGCGGGTTTTTTCGGGTCAGGCCAGGTAGCCCTCGTTTATTCAAGCCAGGCAGGAACTATATTCTTTAGTTTTAAATAATAAATAATTTAATCTACATTTAACTATATATGTATGTGTGCAGGGCCGGCCTTGAGTTTTTAGGGGCTCAAGGCGAAAAACAAAAATGGGGCTCCCCAACTTAAAATATATTCACAATTTTTTCTCTTTTTAAAAGTAAGTTGGTAAGTTTAAACAATATACAATTACTAGTAACACAGCAATATAGCAATCCCAAAATCATTTACCAAAATACTATATTAGTTCAAGTAAAGAACTCAAAATTACAAAAATCAATATTGTTATTACTGAAAAATTACCCTTCTTGCATTCTTAGCCGCAAAAGTTTCAACTAAGCTTGAATATTCAAGCTTTTCAACTAAATCTTTTTCAATCGATAACATAGCTAAACCATTCAGTCTTTCCTGTGACATAGTTGATCAAAGATAAGATTTGATCAACTTCAATTTTGAAAAGCTTCTCTCAGCAGAGGCAACAGTAACCAGTATGGTTAACAAAATTCTGTAAGCAATCCAAGCATTTGGGTAGCAACCATCCATTTGCTTCAAGTAGTTCAATACTCCAACTGCCCTTTTTGTTTCTTTTGGTACGGCTCCTTTCAAGTACCGCAACTCAGAAAATAGGTCACTTCCATTAATGTCAGAAACATCACCATCCTTCAATAAATCTTCAAGATTCATACAATAGTTCATCAAACTTTTATTATCTGTAGACTTCAACTTCTCGAACTTAAATAAAAATCCGAAGTCTTCTTCACATTTCTTAAATTGTTCAAACCTACTTTGAAGTGAAGAAAGAGCTTGATCAATTATATAATAAAAGTAACCAACCTTAAATGATTCCAAAGTTGATTGTGTCACCTCTTCTTCATTGTCGTTATCATCAAAATGCTTCTTTTTTCGAATCGTTCTCTTTTCACGGAATATGGCTTCAATTTTCATATCACTTGCAATTTTTTTAGCTATGGTCAAGGCCTCATCAAATCCAGTTTCTCTATAGTTCTGCATAAATGAAATAAGCTTTTCCAATTCTTCGATAGCAATATCAATATGTATGTCTTCGGTCTGAAGAATTTTACTGACAGTATTGATAGCAAGCAACAAATCATACTGTTAACGTTAGAGTCCACGGGGGTCTGTAGTTAGCTTTAGAGAGAGAGAGAGAGTGAGTGACACGAGATGTATAGTGGTTCGTCTCCCGCCTTAGCGGGAAACTACGTCCACTTGAATGTTACACTAGTGTGTTGAGCCTTGCGGCCCAAGGGGATTACAAAAGATGTAATGGAGTGATGTTGAAGTGGGAGGAGGCATTCCTTTTATAGGTGAAGGAAGCCATCTCCTTTACATTTTCTTAGATGTGGGATGCAAAACCACTATTCTAGTCTTAGAAAGGCCTATTATGGAGGCAACTTGGCAAGGCCGGGAAGGTGGCTTCCCGGCGACGTATTTGCGACTTCCGGATACCGTAGCGTAGCTTGAACATAGGGCTACAAGATGCAAGTAGCGGTTGGGCCTCACCATGGCTTGTGGGTGTCCCAAAGAGGGTGTTACTTATGCTTGGTGAGATAGCAAACTAGTCATGCTAGTAGAGGTATCTACAAGTAAGAGGAGCTTCTTGGTTGGGGAGTTATAATCATTAAGTCATCAAGCATAAGTAACCGGGCAGCACGGAGCCCCTACAAGTCCCCGAACTCCGTAAGCAAGAAGGGACTCGTTAACCTGCACAACAAAGACAAAAAACAGGCATATGTAGAATGCTCGTTGCATTGGGCAACAAATGTGAGTTGCACTGATATGCGTTGGCATATATGAACGTATGGGGTGCGTGATACATGTTGATGTATACACGCGAATGGCGCCGAGTACGATCGATTATGACGTACAAACTCGAGAGCGCGTATGGTCGTGTGAGCATATGGATTGCATATGATAAATGTAAGTTGTATGAGCGCTGCGAAAGTAAGCGTTTGTAATTCGTGAATGATGAATACGTGAACGCTTGTGTTTGTTTGGTTGTCGCTCGTATTAATGGAACGCGAAAAGAATTCAATTTGTCGCTTGCGACAAATGGTAGAAGAATTCAATGTTTCATTAACGTGTGGTGTGTCGAGTAGACATGAGTGTGAAGCTTGGGAATGTCGGGAAGGCGTTAGCGGAAAACTCGGGGTCGCCGGGAAGGCATGAGTGGGAAGTTCGAGGATTGCCGGGAAGGCATGAGCGGAAAGCTCGTGAGCGGGAAGCTCGAAGTTGCCGGGAAGGCATGAGCGGGAAGCTGGTGGGTTGCCGGGAAGGCATGAGCGGAAGCTCAAGGATTGCCGGGAAGGCATGAGAGGAAAGCTCGTGAGCGGGAAGCTCGTGGGTTACAGGGAAGGCATGAGCGGGAGCTCGTGGGTTGCCGAGACGGCATGAGCGGAAGCTCGTGGGTTGCCGGGAAGGCATGAGCGGTAAGCTCGGGGGTGCCGCGAAGGCATGAGCGGAAGCTCAAGGGTTGCCGGGAAGGCATGAAAGGGAAAGCTCCAGGGTTGCCGCGAAGGCTTGAGCGGAAGCTCGGGGTGCCGGGAAGGCATGAGTGGTAAGCTCAATGGTGCCGGGAAGGCATGAGCGGTAAGCTCATGAGCGGAAGCTCGTGGTTGCAGCTAAGGCGTGAGCTGAAGCTCGGGGTGCCGGGAAGGCATGAGCGGTAAGCTCGTGAGCGGTAAGCTCAATGGTGCCGGGAAGGCATGAGCGGAAGCTCGGGGGTGCCGCGAAGGCGTGAGCGGTAAGCTCGTGAGCGGAAGCTTGTGTTTCCGGGAAGACATGAGCGGTAAGCTCGTGAGCGGAAGCTCGTGGGTTGCCGGGAAGGCATTAACGGGTAGCTCAAAGGTGATGCCCTAAGGCATGAGCGTGACCGTTGCTAATTATGATAGGCTGTATCTATAAGTCCCCGAAGTCCCCAGTCAAGGAGGGTTTTCAGCGGGGTTGATACCAAAGCGTGGCTTTGTGCCGTATTGCGAACATAATTAGTGCGAGTGCGTCGTCCATCTAGAATTGGTCGGAGCAAACGCTTTTGCCTTTTCGGGTGGGCCCCTGCTAGGCCCTCCGAGGAGTCCCCCACTCCTGGCTATAGACCTCCGGATGGTCGGAAAATTGTTTGATGAGGGGAGCTACGTTTAAGCAGTGGGCGTTAGGTAGCGAACCTAATCTTAGATACCCAAGTGTCGGGGTTAACTACCGGATCAATGGCTGCCGTGGGCTATGTTAACTGGTCCCTTTACTTTTTTCTTGAATGAGAAAAGCTTGACTGCAATGCCGCGTAGCGGTCATTGTCATTATGAGGCATTGCCTTACCGCTTGGCGGTTGGTCGTAGACCATAGACTCGTAACGTTTGTATTTGTATGAAAAAATGACAAACAAATAGAGCAAGTAATAATATTTTGTATGAGTGTCCCATGTTTATTTAATTGGGTTGCAATTAAATAGGAGCATGGCACGTATGTATAGCATGTACTTATAGTAAAGTTGCTAATAACATTTTGTATGTTGTAAACATGCTAAGGTCATTGAAATCAATATTTAAAGCATGGAATTGCATGTAAGGCATATATAGCAAGTGGTTTTGCTAAATCTACGAAATGTTGTAGGCATGCTTAAAAGTGGTAAAAGCATGGCAATGGCGCGGCACTAGCTCAAATTGAAAGAGCGTGTAGTGAGATAAAGTTACTTATCTTATGCCGATTTGGAGTGAGTTTGAATTGGAATCATTGTAAGTACCCAAATCATGTTGGAGTTGTCCAAGCATGACGCTCCATTGCTCCGGCGAAGTTTCTTAGAAGGATGATGATTTCGCTAATTTGAGAGGTGATCGGTGATGATGTCTCCTTGAAACAAGATAGGTGATTAGTACATGAATTTGTAAAATCAACACTAGTAGCTTACAAATGTGTTTTGATAACATAGACAAGTTTTTGAATTATGTATCAATTGAGTGAAGTGTGCACACCATGCAGTAGCTAGTGACTGATGCAAAATGACATTTGCCTACATGTGTACCTATTTTGAATGTCAAATTGATAGATAGACATAACAACCTCATTTAGGCATTTGGAATATGTGAGGTTCATAGTGGGAGATCTTAGACTTATTCTTGCTGGAAGAATAAGAAATATATTTGAATTCCATTACACTTGTGAAAATTGAAGGCATGGATGCATAGCTCACATATACATATAATGATAATTGAAGCATGGATAATGAGCTAGTCTCTGTCATATACACAGCAGCTAGTTTCCAGAAGAGGACAAAAAATGGCATTAATGCTTTGTGCTTGGCATTCATGTGCGGCAAATTGCAAGCCAATGCAATTTAATAAGCAAGCTGATGCAACTTAATAGATCATGGTGGGAATCTGTGGGTCATATAGCATTGTTTGTCTTATAAGAATGCTTTAGTTTACGTAAAGGAGCCATGCATGCATTCAAATATCTAGGGCTCAGCGTCTCTGTCAATCAGCTACATGTGATGGTGCATGGGCTAGCAGAGATAGTCCTAGTATAGCAACGAATACATATTGTAAGTATATTGGGCTTTTACCATTCAATACATGATTTCCCATTGTCACAAGGAAACCGAAACTTCAAGGAAACAAAGAGGAAGATAAGATCAAGCAGAATTGATTCATTGATCTTGAGTTTAATATGGCATTCATTCCAAATCATGTTGCATAATTTAAATTGATGTACATGTCTATTAAATTGATTTGGTATATTTTGCATTAAAGACTTTTTGCATGCGCAACAAATAAATAGGAAGCATCAATTTCAGTTTTTGATATCCTTCCATATTTATTTTATTTGTTGATTAATGAAAAGATTTGTTTGAGGGGGAGTTTTCCTCCCTGATAAAAGGGTTCGAAACTGATACTAAAATTGGGGTTTTTGATTGCATAAAATTGTTCTCTATTGAACTACTTGTTTTGCTCAAATTAGTTTCTGAAAAACCCTCTTTACTTGTTTCATGTATTCCATTGCATAATCATTCATATTTACTCTCAAGATCAGTGATTCATTTGAGAGCAAGGAAGGTTGAAGATAGATTATCTAGAATGTTGTATTAGGAGTTAGAACAGTTGTAAAACAAGTTAGCATGTGTTGCTAAGTGAAAGTGTTTGTTAAGAACAACACTACTTGTATTCTGTAAACCCTAGTGATTCATATTGGATTGTCTTTTCGTGTTGGCTACGTTAAAAGCCACGCAGTGAAGTTTCCTCAGTTGAGAGGTTTACACTGCGTTAGCAAATATCCGTGTTATGAATCGTATTTTCTTTGGATAAACTCTTATACGTAAAGTTCCTTCTAATATTTGTTCCATCTGGTATTTTCATTTGGTATCCGAGCGGGTTCTAGAACTTTCTAGTGATCCCAGGAAAGATGGAACATTCACGTGATAGGGCTGCTGGCGGATCTATAAATAGTCCTCCATGGTTCGAGGGTGGATGTGAAAAATATACTCAGTGGAAAATATACATGAAATCATATCTCTATGCTCAAGATGAACATGTGTGGAATATTGTAGAAAATGGTTGGACTATACCTATGGTAAAAGCAAAAGGAGAAAGCTCCTCCACTGCCACTCCCAAACCAAGGAAGGATTGGACTGAGGAAGAAGTTCGTGATTTGCAAGCAGATTTCAAGGCTAAGAATAGCATTTTCACAGCCCTATCTGAACGAGAAAAATTGAGAATCAGTCACTGTGACACTGCCAAGCAAGCATGGGATCTTCTACAGACCACGTATGAAGGAAATAAGAAGGTACGTGCACAGAAACTGCAAGCACTGATATTTGAATTCGAAACCATGACTATGGGAGATGATGAAACCGTGGATGATTTTCATGGTAGAATTCTTAAAATCTCCGGTCAGTGTCGTAGTCTGGGAGCACCTTTTGATGAAGATAAGATAGTTAAAAAGATACTCAGGGCCCTGCCAGAAAAATTTCATTCAAAAGTCACTAGCATAGTGGACTCTTTTGACATTGACGAGTATCCACTCGATGAGCTCATTGGAAATCTTAAAACCTATGAGATGAGGTTAAAACCTGAGAACAAAAACAAGGGTGTAGCTTTCAAGGCTGTGAAAGGAACAGAAGAGGAAGAGGAAACACCAGATCTTGCTCTACTGACAAAGGAATTCAAAAGATTTCTCAAAAGCAAGAACTCTTCTAGAAATTCGAATGCTCCTAGAAAGAATACTTATACCGGAAGTGGTAACAATAGTGACTACACCAACAAGAGTGGAAAAGGAAACTTCAAAGGAAATCACTCAGGAAAACCTAAATGCTATGAATGTGGTGGCTACGGTCACATCTCTACTGAATGTGGAAATAGGAAGCATGAAAATAGCAAGAACAAGTCTCTTCTTTCAACTTGGAGTGATGATGAGTCTCAAGAAATTGAAAACGTGGCTCTTGTGTCATCACTTCTACCTGATTCAGATAGTGACGAGTTTTTCTCTGATGATGAAACAAATGTCCGCTGCAGACAACTCTACAAAGCTTCAATAAGAAACTTGAGTTTGGAAAAAGAAGTTGATTTTCTGAGAACCGAAAAAGAAAAAATGGAGCAATTATTGGAATCCTCACAATCTGCATGGAAACTGGAGAAAGGCAAACATGTAAGTGAAGCAGCAGATCTACAAGGTGACCAAGGAATAGTGACATGGAAGACTGAAAGGAATGAGTATCTCAACAAGATCAAATTGCTGGAACTGGATGTTAAAGGACAACAAGCATTGAACTTGGAACTGTTGGCTAAAAATGAGGCATTGCAAGAGGAGTTAAAATTGACTCAAGAAAGGTTCACCAAGTTCGATGTCAGCTCTATTGCCATGTCTAAATTGCTCGGATCAGGAAAAGCTCCTCATGACACTTGTGGATTAGGATACACTGGAGAGAATTCCAAATGTACCAAGTTCGTAAGAGCATCAAGACCATCTGTAGAAAAGAAATAAGTCTCCACTGATGATTCTGTCAAAAATGTGAAGGAAGGTCAACCAAATCAAAACTTTCAGGTAAAACTTGACCAAGAGTCTCACACTGGTCAGAACAGGTACACAAACTCTAGAACTTTTATTCCTACTTGTCATCACTGTGGTAAGATAGGCCATATCAGACCTAGATGTAATGGAAGATTTTCAAACTCACAGCCTTCTCAAGAAAAATGCACTGTTGAATCTCTAAGTTTGGAACTTAAAGAACAAAAAGAACTCATCAACAGATTAACAAAAATTGTTTCGAAGAAAAACCTTCCAACTGAAAGAAGAAAAGTTGTCTGGACCAAGAAAAATGAAAGTAAATGCCTTCAGTCTTATATTGATAAAACTAATAATACATGTCTCTTTGCTTGTGCAAGCAAAACTCAACAAGGCTCTCACATTGAGGCAACTTGTTTGGTAGCCTTGACTGCATTAGCTGACAAGAGACGAGATTTCTGGTATGTCGACAGTGGCTGCTCTAGACACATGACTGGAGACAAAACCTGGTTTGCTTCATTTGAAGATGAGAACACAACTGGATCAGTCACGTTTGGAGATGGAAGAAAAGCAAATATTCTAGCTCGAGGTACAGTGAACACCCCAGGTATACCTAATCTCAAAAATGTGCTATTCGTTGAAGGCTTAACTGCAAATCTGATTAGCGTAAGCCATTTGGCTGATGACTATGAAGATGTATGGTTTAACAAACAGAGATGTTTGGTCTTAAATCATAAAGGAGAAGGTATCATGGGAGGTAAGAGATCTTTTGATAACTGTTATCATATTCAAGCTAATGAATCTTCCAGCTTGCAGCCCTGTTTGTCTGTAAAAACCACAGAGGAGACCTTTGAACTTTGGCACAAAAAGATGGGACATGTAAACTATTAGGACTTGCTGAAATTATCTTCCAAGCAATGTGTCCGAGGCTTACCAAATTTAAAGGGCAAAACTGATAAGATTTGTGGAGATTGCAAAGTTGGAAAGCAAACAAAGGCTCCTCACAGGGTGGTGAATTCTGCAACAACCACAAAAGTTTTGGAACTATTACACATGGATCTCATGGGACCAGCTCAATCTGAAAGTATTGGAGGTAAGAGCTATATGCTAGTAGTTGTAGATGATTTCTCAAGATACACCTGGGTAAATTTCTTAAAAGACAAGACTAAAACGTTTTAATCTTTTAAAAACTTGAGTCAAAAATTGATCATTGAAAAGCAGTCATCAAATACTAGCATAGTGAGAGTAAGATCGGATAATGGTACTGAATTTAAAAATGCCTCCTTCTCTAACTATTTTCATGAGCTTGGTGTGTCGCATGAGTTCTCAGCTCCAATCACTCCACAGCAAAATGGCATTGTGGAAAGGAAAAATAGGGTATTGCTAGACATGGCTCGAGTAATGTTACATGCTGCAGGTTTAAGCACAAACTTTTGGGCGGAGGCTATCAGTACTGCTTGTTATACAATAAACAGAGTATATTTTAGACCAGGTACTGATCAAACAGCTTATGAGCTGTGGAAAGGTAAAAAGCCAAATGTTGGACACTTTCATATTTTTGGCAGTCCTTGCTACATCTTACGAGATAGAGAGCGCCTTGGAAAATTTGATGCTAGAAGTGACGATGGTGTGTTCCTGGGATATTCTCTAAACAGTAGAGCATATAGGGTTTACAATAAAAGAACCCGAGTTGTTATGGAATCCATTAATGTTTCTATTGATGATCAATGTGTAAAACAGGAAGAATCGTATGCAGATCCATCACCCTCCTCTATCACACCACCACTAAATACAGAAGCTTCAACTGATGAAGAGGAAGAGGAGATCCCTGACAACATTTTTGAACCAGCTCCCATCCAAAGGAAAGGGTTCAAGCAAGTTCAAAAGGACCACTCCTCTCAAGATATCATCGGAAACCTGAAAGATGGACCGACAACAAGAAGAAAAGCTACAGCTCAGGTAAGTACTTCTGAGGTAAGTGAAGGAAATGTATTACTATGTTTTATTACTGAAAATCTGCTAAGCATGAACATTATATCACATTTTGGTCTTGTGTCCATCGTTGAACCAAAAAATATTAAGGCAACCTTATTGGATGATAACTGGATTAGTGCCATGCAGGATGAGCTAAATCAGTTTACTAGGAATGATGTGTGTTACTTGGTACCTCGACCTAGTAAATGCAATGTTATAGGAACCAAGTGGATTTTCAGAAACAAAAGTGATGAAAGAGGGAATGTGATTAGAAACAAAGCTAGACTAGTTGCTCAGGGATACTCTCAGGTTGAAGGTCTTGACTTTGACGAGACATTTGCTCCAGTAGCTAGATTAGAATTAGTTAGATTACTTCTGTCTGTAGCATGTCATCTTAGGTTCAAATTGTTTCAAATGGATGTCAAAACTGCTTTTCTGAATGGGAACCTTCAGGAAGAAGTTTATGTGGAACAGCCACCAGGTTTCCAAGATCCACATAACTTAGATCATGTCCACCGGCTTAAGAAAGCTCTGTATGGGCTAAAGCAGGCTCCCCGAGCCTGGTATGAGAGGCTCTCCACTCATCTTGTAGGAAAAGGGTATGCTAGAGGGTCTATTAATAAAACACTGTTTGTAAAACGAACGAAAAATGACATTATCATTGCCCAAGTGTATGTTGATGACATTGTTTTTGGTTCCACTTCCAGATATCTTGTCAAAGAGTTCCAATCTGTCATGGAAAGTGAATTTGAAATGAGCATGTGTGGTGAACTAACTTTTTTTCTTGGACTGCAAGTAAAGCAGATGGACACAGGTTTGTTTCTTTCTCAAACAAAATACGCTGAAAATCTGATCAAGAAATTTAGTCTTGAATCTAAGAAGACAGTGAGCAATCCCATGAGTACCACTACTAAGCTGAGCGAAGACCAAGATGGGAAATCAGTTGATCACACACTGTATCGTAGCATGATAGGCAGCCTGCTCTATCTCACTGCCAGCAGACCCGACATATCTTACAGTGTGGGAGTGTGCGCTCGCTTTCAAGCTAACCCTAAAGAATCACACTTGGAAGCTGTCAAGAGAATC
Source organism: Rosa rugosa (assembly GCF_958449725.1). NCBI lineage: Eukaryota > Viridiplantae > Streptophyta > Magnoliopsida > Rosales > Rosaceae > Rosa > Rosa rugosa. The sequence goes on from NC_084825.1 coordinate 18,505,465, forward strand.
ATTCGCTATATATCCGGTACAGTTAACTGTGGAATTTTCTATACCTTCGACACTAATGTGGAAATTGCAGGATATTCTGACGCTGACTGGGGAGGAAACTTAAAGGATAGAAAAAGCACTTCAGGGGGATGTTTCTTCATTGGCAACAATCTGGTTGCCTGGCATAGCAAGAAACAAAATTGCATCTCTCTATCTACTGCAGAAGCTGAGTATGTTGTAGCTGGGAGTTGTTGCACGCAAATGCTTTGGATGAAGCAAATGCTTCATGATTATGGCATCCCTCAAGGTAAGTTGTCTATTTTTTTGTGACAACACTAGTGCTATCAACATCACTAAGAATCCGGTTCAACACTCTCGAACAAAGCACATTGATCTTCGATATCATTTTATTAGGGATTTGGTTGAACAAAACATACTTGAGTTAAGCTTTGTACCCACTGAGAATCAACTTGCTGATTTGTTTACTAAGCCTCTTGACACTGCTAGGTTTGAGATGTTGAGAAATGCACTAGGGATATGCTCTAAGCATTAAGGCACAAGAATGACTGTCCACTGTTGATTGAGAAAATTGTGATCCTAGTATCCCTTGACCACAGTCATTAGTGAAGTGTACATATTTTCAGCTATATATCTTTTATTGCCATGCCTTATTCTGGACAACTCAAATTGTGTACTCATGTTTAGTCACTGAATCATGTAACTTCACTATGCACTTCACTCATCAGCTTTATGTGGTGGCATGCTCCTTGTTTACTGTCAAAAGAGATTCGGTGAAATAGGCGAACTACTTAAAATGCTCAAATGATTCATTCCCTCTTCTCAAAGTAATCAGGTCCTAGTTGTGGTGAACTTTCTAGGATTTGTAAGAAACGAGAATTGATAACTATATCCCATCTCTCCGAGTAATCAGGCCTTAGTTGTGGTGAACTTTCTAAGGTTTGCAAGAAACGAGTTGGTGAGTGATCTTTGCACGTAAAATAAAATAATGCAGACAACTACTCGAGACTCTCTCCATGGAGCATCATTGTTATGTTTAGTACCCTAAGAACATCTGTTCTGGGAGTTGCTGAGAAGAATCTTGTTACATGAGTTCTAATTGTCACAAAATAAAAGAAGTCTATGACTCAAATAAAATACGTGCTTGGGAACAATGTTTCCTACTCTCCAATAAAAGAAGTCTAAGGACATATCATGAGCTTGGTTCACATATTTAGTTCTCTTATTTCACTCCTCTCTGTCACTAAACTTGTTTCTAAGCCCCACATATTGGTTCTACTCACTTTGATCACAAGTTTACTCCCTAAGGCCTGAACATGAGTACCAATTCACTTTGTTGATAGAATACATCATGCTTCGTGCTCTGAACTATGTTCCGTTCACTACGTGATTTGTGCTCTCTGTGACTAAACTATGTTATTTTCTCTCTTCGATATGACCTATGCATTCATTGCCTTGATACTTAGCAATAGGGGTGGGCTCGCGAGACCGAAAACCGAAAAAAACCGCACTGATACCCGAACCGAAGCCGAACAAAACCGCACCGAAAAGCGAAAAACCGCACCGCACCGAATCTGGTCGGTTCGGTTTTCGGTTTCAGCCCGGCCGAAACCGAACCGAACCGAAAAACCGAACCGAAAACCGAATGTACCTAAAACGACATCGTTTTGTATATGCATTATGCGGAAACCCTAAAAACCTAAAATCCTCAATCCGCCTCTCTCACTCTCTCAGTCCCGAAGTATCGACCCATCCTTCATTCCCTCTCTCTCAGACCTCAGTCTCTCTGTCCCGAACTCGTTTCCATTTTCCAACTCAGCCCCGACCCCCGACCTCTCCCTCTCCCTCTCTCTCTGACCCCTGTTAGGCTAACAGCCCCGACCCCCGTCGCTACTCAGTTTCGAAGACGCGAAGCCTCACCTTTCTCTCGATCTGAGGTTGACAGCCTGGTAATCAAATCAACACATCTGGAGTCTGGACGATCTCGTCATCTCCCTCGCACACATCTGGTTGTCGTCTCCCTCGCTACTTCGCCGGAAGTCGAAGCTCTCTCCGGTAAGCATATTACTAATTCCCTTCTAAGCTAACTCTAATTTCACTTCAGTCTCTGATTGCTTTTCATCTTCAGCAAAACCCCATCGATCTGGGTTTTTTGATGTGTGTGGATCGTTTTGCTGGTCGTCGTCTCCCGCGCACCTTCGCCGGAACCAAAGCTTGGAATTGAGTAGTTTAGTTTCAGGTACACCTCTTTGATAACCGAAGCTTGCTCTCTGTCTCTTATGGATTCTTGTTTCTTGATTCTTTTTTATTGAAGTTGTTTCTTGAAGTTTATTGAAGTTGTTTCTTGAAGTTGTGGTGGCCGAGTAGTTCTTTGACAAATTTGGGATATGGGTTTCAGGTACTCTGCATTTGTTTTGGCCGAGTAGTTCTAGACTTGAGATTGCTGAAAATGAAGAGGCAAATGGAGAAATCTAAGTCATGTGGTACAATTTCGGCCTCAGCCCCGAAGAAATTGGCATCTTCATCATCTCAGGTAGCATTTTTGAGCTTCTTCTTCAGTTCTTCAATTTCAAGATTTTCAATTTTGGGTTGCTTGGTTTTCTTCTTTTCATTGCTTTGGAGCTTTTGTTGTTACCAGTCACTGCACCATAGCCTTTGATCGATAGGTAAAAGACTGAGTTTACTAAGGTGAAAAAGAGAAAGAAAAAAAGACCCAAGCAATTGCTAATTACAGTCCACACTTTTACAGTTTTACCAAATTTTTCACTTTGGCCTTCAACTTGTTTTCAAGATTATCTGAAGGATTGACGTAAATTAGGGCTTAACTATGCTTCTCAGAAATTATGTGTTGGATCTTCGATATGGATTTTGTGATGGTTTTAATGCTATAATATTTTGGTACTCCATAATTTGTGTTTGTTTTCTGTGATTTCTGTTTCGATAGATAGTTAAGAGTGGGTAATGTATATCTGTTATGCCAAATTGAATCTGCAATGTGTTTCCTGTATAGTGTTTTAGTTCAACACTTCAACTTAGGTTGTTTTGCTATGACTGAACTGCATCATGGTGAGTTGTTTTGTTACTGCCAGTCCTTTACCTATTTCCTTGTTTATTTCTAAGCCTATGGTAAAGATGAAACTTAATTGCTATGAATTATACAACTTCAATTGTGTGTTAAAGCATCTTGATTTTCCAAATTAGTATGTCCCACATCTATGCTTTTAACAGAAAAATTAAATTTAATCAGTATGTTGATGGAGGCTTCCTTGAATTTAGTTTGGCTATGAAAGGTTTTGTAAGTAATTGGAGGACTTGGATTAGTGGTTGTTTGTGCTAAAAAGTTTCTGTTTTTTGTTATTGTAGTTTCTGTTTTTTGTTTTTGTTTGCAGTTTCTGTTTTTTTTTTTTTTGTTATTGCAGTTTCTGTTTTTTTGTTTCTTATTGCAGTTTCTGTTTTGTTTTGCAGATCAACATTAGTGTTGGTGAATCTACAACACCAATACCTCCCCATAAAGTTACTTCTACTCCAACTCCGGAAGTTCAAGGAAGTCAAGCAACCGAGCCTGAAGATGATGGAAGTGTGGAAAGCATCCTTGAGGCGTTGAAACGGAAAGAAAGGTCAGATATTTGGAATCATTTTGAGAGGGATATGGTGGATGGTAGAATTAAGGATAAATGCAATTATTGTGGAAAAATTTACTATGCCGATCCTAGGAAGAATGGTACAACCTCCCTTAATAATCATATGGACAAGTGTCCAAAGTATCCCCCTAATATTGAGATGATGAAGGCTAAAAGGCAAAAGATTTTCTCTTTTAAAAAACCAACTACTGAGTTGTGTACTGTAGAATGCACTCAAGAAGAGCTATCTATGTTATGTGTGGAGTACATTATATTAGATGAGCTACCATTTGCTCATGTGGAGGGAGAGGGGTTTAGGCGTTTTATGGGTAGAGCTATTCCTTATTGGAGAGTTCCTTCCCGTAAGACAATAGCAAAGGATGTCCTTAAGCTTTATTTGGGGGAAAATGAAAAATTGATGGATCAATTGAGTAGATATAGGTTGTCTCTTACAACCGATACTTGGACTTCTATTCAAAACATTAATTATATGGTCCTCACTGCACATTTTATTGATGATAATTGGGTGTTGCATAAGAGAATTTTAAATTTTTGTGTGATTCCTAGTCATAAGGGAGAGGCTATAGCTAAGCTATTGGAGGATTGTTTGTTGGAATGGGGAATAGAGAAGATTCTCACAGTCACCGTTGATAATGCTTCGTCAAATGATGTTGCATTAAAGGAGTTGAGTAGGAGGATAGGTGATTGGGGTGTCCCTAATGCACTTTTGCAAGAAGGGAAGAATTTGCAAATGAGGTGTGTCGCCCATATTCTTAACTTGATTGTCAATGATGGGTTGAGTGTGATGAAAATATTCATTGGTGCCATTCGGAATGCGGTGAGGTATGTTAGATCCTCCCCACAAAGGCTTGATTTTTTTAAGAAATATGTTGAAAGGGTGAAACTAGAGTGTAAAGGGCTTGTGATTTTGGATGTCCCTACTAGGTGGAATTCCACATTCTTAATGTTGGAACGGGCTTTGAAATTCCAAAAGGCTTTTGATAGAATGGTGGAAGAAGATGCGGGTAATTTTTGTGCATGGCTTGAAGGTGCCAAGGGTGAAAAGCCAAAAGAAGGGCCACCGACTAGTGTTGATTGGCAATATGGGGAGCAATTTGTGGATTTTTTGAGACCATTTTATGAAATCACTTTGAAGGTATGTTGTTCTAATTCTCCTACCGTTCATAGTACTTTTGGTGATATACTCTCTATTTTTGGTCTCTTGCAAGAACAAAAGAACCCATGTTTGTCTGAGATTGCATCACCTATGCAAGACAAGTTTATCAAGTATTGGGGTAGCTTTGATAAGTTGAATCACTATCTATTCATTGCTATTGTTCTTGATCCACGTCATAAACTTGAGAAAGTTGTTGACTATTTTGAGATTCTTGATGATGGGGATACGGATGAAAATGTGGAAGCTAACACAAAGACTGTGAAGGATCTCTTGTATGACTTTTACAAGGTGTATGAGGAAGAGGGAAGGGAAAGTGGTGTTGGTGAGGTTGTTAGTCCTCAAGTATCAAGTGAGGGGATATCTAGTTCAAGTAAGGGTCTAACGGAGTTAGAAAAGAGATTGAAAGAGAAGGAGCAAAAGAGAAGAGCAAAGAAAGCCGGGATCGTAAGCAACGATGTGGATAGATATCTTGGAGATCCTATTGAAGGAGATGGTGAAGGCTTTGACTTGTTGAATTGGTGGAGGGCGAATGGAGTTTGTAAATATCCTATATTGGCACGCATTGCAAGGGATATTCTAGCTATTCCGGTGTCGACCATAGCTTCGGAATCTTCCTTTAGCACGAGTGGGAGGATTATTGATCCATACCGTAGCTCCCTAAGTCCTAGAATGGTGGAGGCATTGATATGTACACAAAATTGGCTTAGGAGTGAAAATGTGTATCTACATCATATGCCTACTGTTGAGGAGATGGAGTTGTGTGAAGAAGCGGAAAGAGGTAATAGTTTCTATTTTCTTAGTTAAAGTTTTTTGGGTTAAATGAAGTTGTAATATTTATGTTATATATGATTGTATGTATTTTAATTCTAATGTTGTTCTTTTTATTATTCTCTTATGTTAATGTAGAGATGTTTAAGATGTCATGTGGAGCTGCAGTGGGAAGTAGTCGGAGCGGAATGTTACCTCCAAAGTCGAAGACTTCATCTTTCCGAGCTTGAGATCATGCTATTGCTCTCCTTCATATGTAGATGTTGGTTCATTCTTTTTGTGATGTTTAATATTTTAGTGAACTTACACATTTTTAATTTGTGAGGTTAGTGACTTAGCGTTGATGTAATTATGGACTGTTATAAACTTTGGACTCTATATTTTTTGACCATTTCATATGTTGATGACTTGATGCTAGAACTTGATGGACTATTAGATTATATGAATTGAATTATATGGAGTATGGAATTATAGATTATTGTCTATTGAAGTACAAAACATGCATTAGTAAACTTGTAAACACGTTGTGATAAATTTTTATTACAGGTTTGAAGAAACAAAAACTTCTCGAGTTACAATACCAAAGAAGTATGAAGTATATTTGATTAAAAAAAAAAACGTAAAAAGTAAAAAAAGTAAAAAAAAAAAAAAAAAAACCGAAACTGGGCCGAACTGACCCGAACCGTTCGGTTCGGTTTGGTTTTCGGCGCCACCTTCTGAAAATAAAAAAACCGCACCGATTTTAATTTCAGTTCGGTTTTCGGTTTTGGGTCGGAACCGAACCCACCCCTACTTAGCAAAGGAAACGATCATATGATATAATTGCAGATTATAAGAATATTTTTGTCTCTTCGTTTCCTTCCTTGATTGCCATCTGGTTGCACTTAATTTCCATAATGATTACGTCTAAGTTGAGGGGGAGACGTTCTCTGCATGCGTATATCTAGGAAAAATAACTTGTCATAACTCCTCTCACCATTTGAGACGCTATCCCAATCGGTGTGTTCTTTGGTTTTCCCTAAACCTAACAATTCAATATATATAGCCTCTCTTGTCTCCCTCGGATTTGACTCTTGGTTGTCTCTGTGTGCAGGTTCTTGCAAAAACTGGTTCTATCACCATGGTTCGCACAAAGATCACTACTCGCCTTGGCGGACACCGGCGACTTCCTCCTCCAGAGGACGGCCGTCAGGCCGCTGCGAGGGCCGGCATTCTCCATCCTGGCATGCACCGCGAACGAAGTCGCAGTCCACCTCCTCCTCGTCGATCTCCATCCCCTGATCCCTCTCACTACTCCTCTATTCGGGATGCTATCCTCGTGGCTGATTGGAGAATCGCCTGTCTCACAACTGACTTGGATGATATGCACTCTCTCCTCGTTCGCACCAACCATACTCTCAAGGAAGTCCTCAAGGAAATCCGAAACATGCAGCGCCACCCTCCCGGGTTTGACGCTCTTGGTCCGTCCATGCATGTCCAGGAGGAAGATGAACAGGAGGAAAGCAAAGGTTCCATGGACACCGAGGAGTATCGGGACACAGTGACCAAACTGCTCAAGGAGTTTGATGTTCCTTCCCATTCAAAGGGGGAGAAGTAATTTCCATCTTCTTCTTTTCTGTTTCTGCATTTAAATTTTTCATGAACAATAGTTGCTTTGGTTTAAGGGTTGTAAGTGCATAAGCACAGATATTTTTGGATGCTTTTTGTTATTAAGTAATTTTATTTTGGCAACTTGGATCTGGAAAAGGATGGAAACTGATTCCTTAATCCAAGTAGCACTCTTTGTTTAGTGATTAGTGTTTATCTGTGAAAACTAACATGCAGGACAAAAATATGGAAAAATCATGTGTTGAATGGGAATGCCCAAAGGGGGAGATTGTAAGTATATTGGGCTTTTACCATTCAATACATGATTTCCCATTATCACAAGGAAACCGGAACTTCAAGGAAACAAAGAGGAAGATAAGATCGAGCAGAATTGATTCATTGATCTTGAGTTTAATATGGCATTCATTCCAAATCATGTTGCATAATTTAAATTGATTTACATGTCTATTAAATTGATTTGGTATATTTTGCATTAAAGACTTTTTGCATGCGCAACAAATAAATAGGAAGCTTCAATTTCAGTTTTTGATATCCTTCCATATTTATTTTATTTGTTGATTAATGAAAAGATTTGTTTGAGGGAGAGTTTTCCTCCCTGATAAAAGGGTTCGAAACTGATACTAAAATTGGGGTTTTTGATTGCATAAAATTGTTCTCTATTGAACTACTTGTTCTGCTCAAATCAGTTTCTGAAAAACCCTATTTACTTGTTTCATGTATTCCATTGCATAATCATTCATATTTACTCTCAAGATCAGTGATTCATTTGAGAGCAAGGAAGGTTGAAGATAGATTATCTAGAATGTTGTATTAGGAGTTAGAACAGTTGTAAAACAAGTTAGCATGTGTTGCTAAGTGAAAGTGTTTGTTAAGAACAACACTAGTATTCTGTAAACCCTAGTGATTCATATTGGATTGCCTTTTCGTGTTGGCTACGTTAAAAGCCACGCAGTGAAGTTTCCTCAGTGGAGAGGTTTACACTGCGTTAGCAAATATCCGTGTTATGAATCGTATTTTCTTTGGATAAACTCTTATACGTAAAGTTCCTTCTAATATTTGTTCCATCTGGTATTTTCACATATATATTAAACGCCTATGGCTGGGTGTAGAAATCGTATTATATCGAGGTGAATACGTGTTAGTATGTGTGCTATCATGCTTTTCCATAGGACCAAGTGGCATTGAGTTATGCAAAGTACAGGCACGTAGTGTTCCCGTAGGAGTAAAACATAGCGGACACATGCTGCTAAATGATAGACACGAGCGCATACATGTACAAGCATTCATAGGTGTGTTAACTTATCTGATGGATAGCTGGTGTATAGAATCATGGTTATGTGCAGCAGCTCGTGATGTAAAACATGTGTATAATCTGATTGCTTAATATAAGATGAGCGGGGAGTATTTGAACTTAGCTTTTTCACTCATATGGGATCAAGAATCCTGAGTGTTGAAGAGTTGCTGATTGACCGCCAAGAAGTCTGAGCATGAGGAAACCAACATCATGAAACATGGGTGAGCGTCAACAGATTTGAACGCGAAGTCAAGAAGATTTAGCGTCAGGTGTGTCAAGACTGGTGCTTGAGCAGAGAGATTGCTGGTGCTGGTGCTTTCGTTAGCGGTGGGAGCTCCTTTCTGGAGGAGATGGCTTGCGGTGCCGCTGATGGGTCACTCATGGGTGGCTAGCGGGGGTTTGGCGGAGATGGTTCTTTGGCGGAGAACTCTCGGCGGAGGTTGTCCGGCTGAGATTTTGCTCCGGCGAAGCTTGGTTAGCGGAGGAGGCCAGCGGTGGTCAACCGGCGGACTGTGACCAGCGGGGCTGAGCTTGTCAGCGGTGGTCGACCGGCGGGCTGTGACCAGCGATGGTTGGCGGAGAAAGCTCTGCCGGCGGTAGTTATGGCCAGCGGTTAAGCGGAGCTTTAAAGAGTGGCGGTTGCTGCGTAGCGGTTGGCGGCTAGCGGTATTTCACTTGGCGAAGTCCTGTGACGGAGTAACGAGCCAAGGAGAGAAGGCTGCCCATAAAGCTTGGCATTGACGTTGACGCTTTGGTCAGCGGAGCCTTAGGACATCAGCGGAGACATGATGCTCAACGGAGCTTTGGCCATCAATGGCGGCTAGCGGCCGGAGGATGGTTGAATGGCTAGCGGTGCTGCTGATGGGTGGCTAGCGGTGTACAGTCCAGCCGAGGCTGTCCGGTGGTGCAGTCCGGCGGAGGCTGCCCGGTGCTGGTGATGATTGAAGAATGGTCATGCCGGCCGAAGCTCGTCGCTGCCTCCATTTGAAGCTTGGCGGTGCCGCTGACTAAGTTTGGCGGTGCCACTGATTGAAGAAGAAGAAGGAGGTTGGGTTTGGGTATTTAGAATAGACCTCTGGGTGTCCAGAGTAAATAGCCGCCCAAATTTTTTTTTTTTGAAGTTGGCGTTAACCATTTTTGGTGAGTAAGGCCAGCGTTGACTTTTGAGTTGGGCGTTGACCAACCTTTAGTTGGCGTTGACTTGCCCTTGACTGGCGTTGACCAGCCCTTTAAGAAAAAAAGGAAAAAATAAACAGAAAGAAAGAAAGGGAAAAAAAAATTCATTTTCCAAAAAAAAATAAAATAATTAATTAATTAAAAAAAAAAGAACTGAGGGCATAATAGACATTTCGCTGCGACTTTTAGACTGTAAGGACCTATTGGTCTGAAATTTTGAAGTACAGGGACTAAACGTGTGAAATTAGAAGGTCAGGGGCTGAAATGTTTTATGGTCAAAAGCTCAAGGACTAAACAGTATTTAGTCCGTCCATAAAAAAAAAGGCCTCTTACACAGTGGCGTAGCCAGAAATCTTAACCAAGAGGGTCAGAATACTTCATTAGTTGAATACATATATAGACATAAATGGGAGAAAACAATCAATCATTGATTAGGAAAATACATTAAAAAAATTAAGAGATTGTGGGAGACTAGTTCCAAATTGGTAATTATAATATTTAAAACAAACTTTTTCTCTATCCTGTCAAAAGGATCAAATACTCAAATATGAGATTATAGTATAATATATGTATGTCAGTACCACATGTATTAACCAATCATAGCTTAGTATCAAAAATTGAGAAGGGTCAGTTAACCCTTCTCGCGCTACTGTAGCTACGCCATTGCTCTTACATATACATCCTAGGTACTATCAAAATAAAAAAATATGGAAACATGACATACAGAGTATAGAAACAAAATTCTAGCCCATTGATTTGATCTCTCTGACAAAGGTGCTGTAAAACTGACATAAATAGATTGAGTATCTAGTCAGTAAACAGGAACCTTATATTAGCATCCATAAAAATTAGATCATCTTAAACTTCAAGTGATGTTAGTACTCAACCATCCTCAAACAAATATTAAGATCTATGAAGTTATCAAAGAGATTGGAGACCTTTGTTTTTTTTTTTTTTTGTGGCAGAATAAAAAATGTATAAAACCTGAGCCATGGCACCGTAGTCCTTCATTCATTTTCTAATGGGTCTATAAACCATACTTTCACTACTAGAAATTTCCCCATTAGCACCCCTTTTTTAGCCACAAAAAATCATCAGTGCCAAAAATGAATAGTATTACACTGATATAGAAGATTGGTGGGTTTTTTTTTCCTCTCACTGATCATTAGTGTCTAATATATATAGTACATCAAGCAATTAATTGTTTAATCCCAATGTCACTGTTAATGGTGTGAAAAAGGAATAGTATTCTTACTATGAAGCACTGTTTATCTGATTCAAAACTGACATAATGAAAAAGTAGGACTTTAACTTTTTTTGACACTATTGCGTAGCCACCGATTCTAATTATGCATGTAATATAATATAGTTTGTATATGAACGTTTCTAAAAGGGTCTTCTATAAGTTTTGACATGAGTTCTAATGAATTTGGCAATATACATGTACCTAGGAAAGTGGGAAGCAATCAATTAGTCACTTACAATATTTCTTAAAAAAAATTACAATTGCATTTCTGCTAAAAAAATAGTTTCATGAAATTTACTAAGAACACAAATAACTGTTGTGCTATCTTATACAGAAGAGCAGAACTTCAGCGTGACCTCTTGTTGATTTTGAAACAAAGGATGTCCTATACTTGGAGATCATGGCTGGGAAGTTGCAATTTGCACTCACTGAGAAAAAGTGTAACCAGCTTTATTCACAATGATGATAAGATGACAAGATTATGAAAGTGTAAACCTTTCGGATAGCATATTCAGGAACACAAATTCATTTAACTTGAAGTAATGAAAGTGTAAATGAATGGTAAGAGAGGCTTGTACCTTATTCATCTTGAGAAACATGGTTCTTCCAAGTTCCAGCTTCATTTTTAAGAAAAGAAAACCAAGAAAAATGGGGATCAGTTAGCAGAATAGGGTACCATTCTGAACATGAGAGAATCTAAATAAAAAATTATGTCAATTTGGATAGGCAGGACATGTAGATCATGAAACAATATTGTTAGGCTAACCGTTTATGAAATAAAGGCACAGGGATCACAGCAAAAATGAATAACAAAAATAGAAGAAAAGGAAAAAATAGATAATGGTCAGATGCAATTATCCACATCATTTATTGGCATCAACCAAAGCCCAACCATCTCCATAATCAAACCTTCTCCTTATCCACCTTGATCTGATGTTTAACCAGCAAAAAGTTACCTTAATTACTGCTCTTTATTTCAAAAATTATATTGGTGTACTATTAACTGATTTAGTTGGTGCAAACATTAACTTTATCTATTCTTTACATGAGGACCAGACCTTCCCAATATATAGATGAAGGCATTGCCCTTACATCCATCAACCTGACCTCCATTTCTGCTTGCTTTTATTCTTCCTTCTTCAGCCATGTCAATCCCTCCACTTGTGAAACGAAAGCTGGTCTTCTCTGATCAGGAGGAAGACATTGATCACAACCTTTTCCCCACCCTTGAATACTCTATTTCATCTTTCAGCTCCAATGCTCTTGTACCTAAGCTTATGGATCCCAAACCAATGCTTGCATTATTGCTACCTAAAGCAAGTCAACTAAGTCCTAGATCCCCCATTAACCCTCTATATGACCATATAGGTTATGAAGTGTCTCCATTTCCACAGCTCCATCGTCGAAGTACTGCCACATTGAATGGAGTTCAAGAAAGTGTTGTTAAGCACAGAGTGTATAGCACCCTTAACAAGAATGGTGCCCTAGCAGGTAATGATTGTTTTTCTAGCTTGCCAAAAAGAGATGGTGTGAGCAAAGAACCCATGACCCCAACATCTCCATTTGGCGATTCAATCATTTCTACCGAAAGAAAAGCACCCAAAATACTTTTCCCAAATCCAACTACAGGTGAGGGCTATCCAGATGTGCCTAACACACAAAGTCTAGACTCTGTAGGTAATTGGAGGTCTTGAAGGTGCATATCTGTTGGTGATTTAGAATCTCCTTTTCAAGTTTTATGTCGCATTTTCTATTCCTGTTATATATGGTTATATTCCTATTATCTATGTTTGTGTGCATGTTGGCGTATGTTATTAGATAGATACTTCTAACTTGTGTATTGCTACAAGAAATTATGGAGCTTTAACCTGAAAATATCTTCCTAAGTGTACCATTTGTAATCGTATTAACTCGGAATGACCCACACATAATTAGATTTTGATAAAATAATCCATCCTGAGATGTTTTTCTACTATGTCTAGCATATACTGTCAATACCTGAGAGTATAGGTTGAATGCCATTCAAGAAAACATATCTAGCTAGCAAGGGGGTCATCTCCACTGCATCAATAACCTCATGGTCACTTGTAAATAGCTTGCTCAATCCAACTTTGAATATCAGCATAATAGCACTTAACACTATGCTAATCAGGATGCTGGTCCCGTTCACTACAAACACCGAAATTTGGCAACCTTTGGACGACCAGCACCTAGCTCATTACTCACTCGAACATTGCATAAGCCAAATCGTATTATCAGTAAGAAACTTCTAATACATTTTTGCCAAGGAAGAATTGAAAACTCCTAAGATTTGTCACAAGAATCTATAATCTTCCACCAATCAACCATTATTATCACTAGCTTCTACAGAAAAAGCCTAGAAAAAACGATTATCAAGGGTATAGGCAAGGCAACAATGAAATGAAATGTAATAGTTTGCAGTCCATCAGAAAGATCAATCCCTAGTCCCTACCGTCAGAGTTTGACTATTATTCTTGACAAGAAAAATAATTCATATCCAGAACTTCAACCAATAACGAGCAATTTGATAGTCACGGATTAGATTGCATCACTCTCACAATTTATCAGGTGGTAGTCACAAATAAATACAAAGCGCATCAGACTCATCTCTGTACTGAAAAGATCAGTTTCTTACCGTCCACACTTGTTGATGCCTTGGATCCAACTCAGATGCTCGCCTGAACAACTGTCGAGCAAGATTTGCAGTTGAGTATTCATACTCCAATAAAGCAAGAGACTGAAGGAGAACTGGATCCCTTGGATTGAGTGCATGGCCAATCTTTAATAACTTTCTCCCCTTCTCAACATTTCCCTTTTTTGCTTCAAAAAGTCCCCAAACATGCCATGCAAACCTATTCTTTTGGCTTGCCTGTATTGATCTCTACAAAAGAGGAAGAGAACATCAAGTAAACCCCTGAAATAGAACTAAACAGAACCCAACTTGTTAATTGAAGCATCCTACGGAAAAGATTGCTCTGACTATCTACAGGAAAACAGAACTCATGTTGATGCATAATCATATAATCACCTCAAAAAGTTGCCTAGCAGCACAATTGTTTTCCTGTTGCATCTCCATTTGAGCCCATGGCTGCATCATGATTATTTGACAAATACAATAAGAAAAGCATCTCAACATACCACAAACCACAAAACACATGGAAACTAACTTCATAACAGAGAGGCCTACATGCAGGAAACGGATGACTTACAAGCCAACTAGCACATCTTTTGGGATTGCATTTAGTGGCCTGCTTGAACAAGTACTGAGTCTGCTCATAGCGACTTGCTTTAGCTTCCAATCCTGCCAGTGTCTGGTATATGTACTCATTCCCACCACAAAATTTCAAACCTTTGGCAAGCAGATGCCTTGCCTTGCTGATATTTCCTTGCTTTAGCTCTAAAACTCCCCATCCATGCCAGGCAGCAATGTGCTTCTTATCAGCAACCGTCGCCTCATCAAATAAGTCCCTTGCTCTCCTCGTATTTCCCATCTTATCTTCCAATTGGATAAACAACAAGAAGACACCTCAATGCGATAGGCCACCACCTCAATGCTATAGGCCTGTGCTCAAAAAAATTTTCAATGGCGGTGAATGACAAGTTAGGACTTCGGGAATGTGAGCCAAATCTTCTCGAAAAGTTCTAGTATGGCTAGTTTGTCTTTCATCTGAAATAGGTACCACAGACTAAGAATTCTTGGGTAAAAAATATAAACCAAAACCTTTAGAGTAGCATGATTTCTGAATTGGATCTTCTTGCATACCTGACTGAAAAGTGTATGGGTTGTTCATATATTGCAAACCTAAATTTGAGTGGAGCGATGGGTTTCGAATTGCAATGCTTCTAGTGGTTATTTTATCTACGATTCAACGACGCCGTTCGCCTTTGCATCTGCCGATCATGGTTAGCTATCGTATGCACACTGGTGAAGTAGATAGACTTCCTAGATCATCTATCTCAGTGCATTCTCTCCATTAAAAACACCACTACAGTCTCAAATTATATCACAGCCGTTGATTTTATTTCATTTTATGTTGACTTCATATCATAACCCTTTATTGCAAATTTTTAAAATCACTAAAAATAAAATAAAAAAAACAAATGTCACTCTCTCTATCTGTGCCTTTACTCTTTCCATCCATCATCTGAAACCTTTCTGCAATAGAACAAACACACCCTCATCCGCACCGGCCCTTAAAAAAAAATGAAATTACATTAAATTACAATTGGAAGAAGATACCCTTTTCCCTTAATACCATGGATAAGCCTCAGTTGTTTGCTATCGAGATGGATACTGATTCTATCGGCATGTAGTTTACTACAAGTTCTCTCCCGTATTCTACGAAAGGTACGCTTGTATGACTTATCCATTTTGCACTCATCTGGTAGAGCTATCAGTCTTAATAGAAAATATATAACATGAATTGGAGTTGATTTTGTGAAGTTCATTTATTCTCATCAATATATTTTATATATATATATATATGGATTAGTTTATTGAAGAAGAAAATTTACAATTTTGATAACTTTTTTCACAATGTCAAACACTTGCAACCAGTGTTCTAAAACTCGGCCGCCCAGGCCGCCTAGGCGCTGGGCGGCACCTCTCCGCCTCGAGGAATGCATAATCGGAGCTTCTGGGCGTTTGGGTTTTAGGCGGGCGCCTAGGCGGGGCTGGGCGGCTGGGCGTTTCCTTTTTTTTTTTTAATTCGCGAAATCTTCACCGTTGCTGGTCTCTTCTCAGTCTCTCCTCTCTTTCTCTAGCTCAGTTGTTGTCGCTCTCTCTCTTTGCCGCTCAGTAGCTCTTGCTCTCTCTTTCTCTCTACCGCTCAGTAGCTCTTGCTCTCTCTTTCTCTCTGCGTGCAGCTGAACTCCGAAACCAGATCGGAAATTGCAGATCAGAAATTGATCTCCAGTAAACACTCTTCGTTATGGTTGCCGGATCTTTAGGATTGGTTATTGATTGAATAATGAAAAGATCAATGAAGAGAGAAGGTGGAGATGGTTGCTACTGGTTTCGCAGAGAGGAGAGAAAGAGAAAGAGAGAGAGAGAGAGGGGAGTGAGAAAGTGGAGATGGTTGCTGCTGGTTTCGCCGAGAGGAGAGAGAGAAAGGGGAGTGAAAATTAATGGGGTAGTTAATTACTTAATTGTGTCAGAGAGAGAGAGAGAGTAATTTGTGGCTACTTTTAGTTAGCAGGGAGAAGAAGGACAAGATTGCACGGCAACAATCAATGGAATACTGCTTCTTTTTGTTGGTTGGATAATTGAATACAACTTCAAACTGTACCACCTCTATTTAATTAAATAAATATTTAGTTTATTTTTTTTAGGAGGATAAATATTTAGTTTATTACTCTTTTGAGTCTTTATAAGTTTATATATTTTCAATTACATAAATAAAAGCTATAAAAATTAAAATTAAAATTAAAAAATACAAAACCGCCTAGGCGCCTGGGCGCTCCTCCCTAACCTACCGCCCGACTAGCGCCTAGCGATTTTTCGAACCTTGCTTGCAACTAACTCTGCACATTTGTAGGGATTAGA
The DNA here is from genome assembly GCF_958449725.1 of Rosa rugosa. Classification (NCBI taxonomy): domain Eukaryota; kingdom Viridiplantae; phylum Streptophyta; class Magnoliopsida; order Rosales; family Rosaceae; genus Rosa; species Rosa rugosa. The sequence goes on from NC_084825.1 coordinate 18,521,917, forward strand.
AAGTCGTTTGGATGCTTAATATCACTATGCCAAAAAGTACATCAGACGACACACTTCAGACGACAGAAGCATTGTTATCTGTCGTCTGAGTTTTTTAGACGACATAATTTTTTTTTCTGTTGTCTGAATATAGACTAAAACCATACTTGTTTAATTTGGAAAAATGGTCAGCATTCAGACAACACATTTTTGTTGTTGTAGAAGATGATGATTTCCTATCTCAAATTTGGAGGGATATCCAAAAGTTGATTAAGTACTTTTCCCTCTCAAATAGCCAACGTGACATTCAGACAACATTTAAATGTTGTCTAAGTGTGGAGGTTGTATTAAAATTTTCTAAGTTATTTTGACTTGTGCTTTTTGACTTAGGTCCCTCGTAGTTAAGTCATTTTTTGTCATTCTCACTCGATCAGCTCTCTCATCTCGACCTAGAACCCGCGAAAACTCAAACACCAACCTCGCTTTCTACTTCTTACTCAGCTCTCTCAGATTTCGATTCTCACTCTCTCCTTCATCTTCTCACTCTCTCAATCTCGATTTTAAAACTGGCCTTTCAAGATTTCTCAATCACTCATTACAATAGGCATCATTTGATGGTATGATAAAATGTCTGTGTATCGAGTGTATTAACCAACTCAGGCAAAAGATGGAGGTGGTTGAGGAACACATATCCATGGATGGGATGTTAGAGTCATACATGAAAGAGCCTTGGGTGTGGCATGGTGAAACATAATATGTCTTCTCGACGAGTTCAAAATACACTCATTGAATAAAAATTGGTACAAAACCGAAAATCCCAAATGTTGAACTACAGTGGCTTGATCCCTTCACGGGGTATGTAGGCAGTCTAGGTTTAAATCTGGATGCAACCGCGACCTTAACCGAATCCTTGGTTTTCTCTAGACCAAATTCACCAAATCCTTGTGACCACGAAAGTCATCCAAATTTCCATATCCAAATGACCTTAAAGTCACCCAAACACTTAACCAAAATTCTTTGGTGGGTCATTTACCCATCGAAGCATCCAAACCTTCCTAAAAATCTGAACTACGAGTGCCTTGATCCCTTCTGGGGTACGTAGGCAGCCTGATAAACACTCTGGGTGCAGCCGCAAAATCAAACAAACATCTCCTTTAAATTTTGTCTTCGTATTTGGAATCAAAGGGTATTCCCTTGAAGCAGGGGATTGTAATTAAGGGATACTTTTATCTTGAATGGGTCCGAACTCAACATAATAAAAACTCTATTTCCGTTAATGAAATAAAGTGAGATTGTGTTGAGTACATTTTATTTATTATTTTTGCTCAACAGATAAATAGAAAATTGTCAAAAACTTAGAGAAAAACGCTAGTTTCCATTTTCGGAAACCCGGGTCTCTCTCTCTCTCTCTCCCCCTCCTTCCCTCCCTCTCCCTCAGTGCCGATAATCGCTGAATTTGGTTTTCTGGCCATATCTTGGCCGTCTGGCCACCTTTGACCGCGCCACTGGTCCCAATCGATTCGTCTCTCCTTCCTCTTTAAATCTGTGGTAGCTTTATTACTCGATTTTGGCCGTAGAAGGCACAGCAAGGCGGAGAAGAGGGTAGTGACGCTGCTTCGGGGGTCACCGTCGGAACTCACGATTTCGGTCACCTCCGACGCCAATTTTTTAGGGGTTTTGAAGCTTGTGAGGCGTACATCAATCGATCCCTCCAAGCGGCTTGAAGCGATTTGAAGTGTGGAGGTCAAATCAAGGAGTTGAAATTCTTTTGAGGTAAATCTCGACTTCTATAGTTAAAATTGGACATTGTGATAGTTGAAGAACTTGTTGGGCTTCTGGTTGTGAACATTTTGGCATAGATTTCATCACCCAATTTGGGGGTTGCCGATGACGCGTGGAACCCATGCGCAGCCACTGGTGGCGGAGCGTCCGGCCAGTTTATGGGTTTCAGTTTCCATGGTTGTCATCTACTCGTCAATATGAGCTTGTTGATATAATATGGGATCATGTTGTGATCATATGAAGCATGCTAGGTTTAACGTAATTTCAGTTTTCTCGGGTTGCGATCCGTGAGGATCCCACAGTTGGATCATCGTATAATTGTGATAAAGTGATCCTACAAGTGTTCGATCTAGAGACCTTGGGAGGTCTCGGAAGAAGTTTCGTCTCGATTGACGAAATCTTCGGTTTTTTGTTCAAGTGCTCTGTTTGAACCGTAATCGCTTTCTTTTTAATCGTGTACTAAGTTGAAACCTTATTTTACTTAGGTGTTTGACGGAGAGTGTTCTGTACTTTATCTCGGCTGTAAGAGAAGACGTAGCGGGATTTAGAGGTGAGTAAATCTGATGTGGTTCATTTATGAACGGAGTTACTTTATTGTTCGGTTTAATCGCTGAATTGTGAAATTATTTTCTGGAAATAAATATTTGTTTTCAAATTATATGAACTTGATCGTCTACGGTTCATAGGTAAGTTAAAATGAGTTTTATTATAAAAATGATTTTCTCGAGTTTTGCAATTTTGGACTATAGTTGGTAGGGGTGGGCTTGGGTCGGCCTGGCTCGGTTTTGGGCGCAAACCGAGTTCGACCCGTATCTGTCGGTTGGGCCTAAATCTGGGCAGAAAACTGTTTGTAAATAGAGTGGGCTGAAATATTCGGATGGGCCGAAAATTCAGTTCGGCCTAGTTCGGGTTCGGTCTTAGTTGGGCTTTTTTTGTTTAATTTACGGCCCAATTTTTCCAGATATATAAATCAATCAAAAACAACACCTTGAACAGAAACAAGCAAAAATCCATGGCCCAATTGGCCCAAATTACCTTGAAACAAGTTAAACTGTTAAATAACCATAAACAGTCTGGAAATGCAGAAAGCCATAAACCTAGATCATTACATCATTACAGAGCTTCACAAATCCGAAACAGTTAATCACTTAGTCATTACAATCCGAAATTCAACAAACTTAGTTCATTACAGACCGAAATTTAACAATAAAAGAGTTTCAAACTTTAAAGAAAGTTCTTGATCAAGCATAGAAATGAAGATCTGCAAGTCTGCAACCAAGACCAAAACAACATGCCCTGCAACCAACACCAAAGGTCCAAAACAGCATGCCCCTCGCATCCTTAAGCCTTAACCCATCAATCACTCTTCATCATCAACTGTTGTTACGACAAATCCTGCCAATAAAATGAAAACAACATATTCAATTATTCACATCAGTTTAACATTTAAAGAACCAACATATTCACAATAGAGCAAATTTTCAAACAACAAACTGATTTTACGCCAAAGAAAATAAAGGAAAGTTACCTGATTCAAGCTTTTCAAGCTCACCGTACAGCTCCAACTCTATCTTAGTAGGCTTTTTGTACTCATTAAAGGTTCCACCCCTTAACCAATCGTTGAGACAAACCAACCCCTAAGCTCGAAATGGGTCTACAACCCTTTTCCCTAGGCTGAAAGCTGACTCCGAAGCCACTGTTGAAGATGGAATAGCAAAGATATCCTTTGCAATCTTGGATAGAATCGGGTATCTAATAGCATTCTCCTTCCACCAATGTAAAAGTAGGAAATCTTTGCTCGCAGGGTCTTTGATCTACAGCTTCAAGCAAATACTTGTCGACTTCATTCCTTATCTCCACCACCTCTTTCTCTTGCCTAAGCTTCATAATTTACTCAACGATGCAGCATGTGAGTCATCTCCTTGTTTAGCTGCTGGATGATCAACACGAGGCTGTGTTATATTATCCGAGGCTTGTGCAGCCACGGGATCAGATTGGTGATACTCCCTATATAGCTGCAAGAGGTTCCTCTTCACTTCATCTACCATAAAATTGCACCATGCTGCTGTCCGGATGCAGTTTTGGAAAAAAGTGTTCAAGATAAAATAATTTGTACCTTGGATCCAAGACAACAGCAATCGATCAACAATGCCATGTTAATGTCCTCTAACTTCAACCAATACTTGTCGAATTTTTTCTTCATGGAGGACCCTATGCTAACCATCAAAGGATCATCACTAGCTGCACATGCATCTAATTCATCTATTATGGTACAAATCCACTAAACAGGTTGGTTTGAAGTTACTACCTTAGTCCCACTAAAATGCAATGTTGCATCGTAAAAGATTTTTAGGAACTTCACTAACCTCGCTGCTTTCTCCCAATCCTCATTCTTAGGCGACCCAACCCTCTTGCTTCCCCCAACTCTCTCCATGAAATAGTTCTTATACTGCTGATCCTCATCTTCAAGCCTAGAGAATGTCTGCTTATACTTAACAACAATGTCAAGCATGAAATAGGTGGAGTTCCACCTTGTGCAGACATCTACAGACACTACACCCCCTTATGTTCAACCTTCTCTCTAGAAGCACACTTCCTAAACTTTTCTAGTCTATTAGGTGAACTTCTAATGAACTTAACGACATTCCTAATTGCATCGATGGAGGAATCAAGCTCCTCCATCCCATCCCTCACAATCAGATTCAAGCCATGGCAGCAACACCTAACATGCAGAAAACTCCCACCTAGCACTAAACACTTCCAATTTCCAATCTTCTCCTTCATGTAATCAAGTGCAACTTGATTACTCGAAACATTATCAACTACAATGCTAAAAACCCTCTCGATACCCTAATTAATCAAGCAAGACTACCAATTTCCCGACAGTCTTTCCCTTGTGGTTTGGAATAACACATAAATTTATAATTCTTTTATGCAAAGTCCATGTGTCATCTATGAAATAGCACTACTACAGAAAATGAATCACACGACATCTCTCATACGACGCTACACTGTTTTCCGTGGTGTGAATCATTTCTCATTATTGAAACGACGGTTGTAAAATTTCCGTCTTCTAATATGAATTCAACCAACGGGTGTTTTTCATGCTGAAATTATGTATTGCTTCAGAAGACGTTTATAAATGGAAGCATGGTGTGAGGTTAAATTATTATAGAGGCGGCAAGTTTCTCACAATTTGGTATTCCTCAGCATGTAGTGGTGATACGACGGTTTGTTTAAAACTGTGGTATGAATTCATAGATTTGCAAGTGCAAAACATGTCCACCAACATTTCCCTCCATTCACCCCCCCAAATCCATTTCCCTCTTACTGGGCAACAAGAGGCGGCAAAACTGAAAATTTTAAAGTGGCATTCAGACAACATATATGTGAAAACCATGGTCTGATGCCTTGTACATATATGTGAATCAACATTAATGGCCGTGTCCTAGCTAGCTAGACAACTACACTAGCATATATCCATTCAGACCAAATTATTAGAGCACTAGAGAAAAAGTCTTTCCAAAACTAATGCCTTGGCTTAGACCAGTCCACACCTATACCCCGACACGGCATTCACTCCACAAAACCCCACAGATCGACTCACCCCGACTCTCTCTCCAACTCACTCCGACTCTCTCGCTGTCCGACTCACTCCACAGCCACCCCGACTCTCTGGTACCAATACCAATACCCAACTCTCGTGGTAGCATTCACTCTCTTTCCAAAACTCCACTGCTACTCCCAATCCCCGACTCCGAAGCCCTTGACCACGAATCCACCGCCTCCGAGATCTCTCTGGTACCCATCCCTGAAGCCCTAAACCACGAATCTACCGCCTCTGAGATCTCTCTGGTACCAATCCCTGAATAATCCACGATTTGTCTTAGAATCTGGTTAGTTCTCGTCCTCTCGGATCTGGTAACTTCGATTGGGTGTTTGATTTGGGGTCAAAATTTGGGTGTTGATTTCGGGTAAAAATTTGGGGATTTTGAGCTTGGTTTCGGGCTGTCAATGATTTTGGGTATATGATTAACATTTTTTATCTGCAGGAATTGGGTAAGAGTTCAGGAGACTTTGCGCAATTTTGGCTTTTAGGCGTGATTGCAGAAGTGCTTACTGACATCAAATAGTAAGCCTCCTTGGTTATTGAATGTGTAGCTGAATTTGCATATGGGAATGAAAAGTTGAGATTTTTATTCTAATGGTAATTGAATTTGTTGGGTTGCAGAGAGGCAGATGTGTATATATTCGGTGGTTGCATTAAGTCATGGAAAAACCTTTTTTTTGTGAGACCTGATGCTCTGTTTAATGGGAAGAAACCGATCAGGTTGTTTCAGATTTGTGTGTGCATTTTTGGCTTTGATTTTGAATTTTTTGAAAGTTTCGGAGTTGGATTTGAATCTTGAGTACAAGCCAGATGTCAGGAAAGACTTAGAGGCTGTGGGGAAGAAACTTGAAGAATGCACCGAAAGGTGTTCGTGAAAATGGCCCAGAGAAAAGCTCATAAGGTGATTGTAAATTACTTGGCACTCTATTTGTCTCAAAGCTTTCATTATTTGTCTTCATGTCTATTTCCTACTATTCTTATCTCTTTCTAGTTTCTACTCTCTAAAAGGATTATCAACTTGCTCGATTTGAGCTCAAAACTGGAGATTCAGTTACTATGCAAGGTATCTGAAATCTTGCGATAGCTCTATTGATCTTGTTAATGTCCTGAAGCATGAGATTCAAGATGGGCAACTGAGCTTTAGAGGAAAAAGGGTACTTAAGGTATGTCTATTGTATACAAATTTTATTACATTCTCATTCCAGGAAGTTTGTGATTTCTATAAGCTTCATCATTCTGGTGCTATTCTGTTATTAAGCTTCCTTTTGTTGATTGTTTATTGGTTGATTGGTATTTAATCTATGCACTTGGTGATTCTTTCAACTGGGTTGTAGCTATGGCCTTCGAGGAATTTTTGCTTGTTTGAAGGTATTTAAGTCCCCAAGTACCCATCATGCCTCTGGATCCTACCCTATGGTGAGTCTTGATGAGTGATAATTAATATATATACTATATTGTGATCTAATAGTGTCAGCATTGTTTACCAACAATTGTATAAAACTAATTGTGCTCATTACTCTGTGGAAGGAATGCTATGATCCTAATTGATTGATTTAATTCAAGAAAGATGGTGAAGAAGATGATCCAAATGGAAGCAATGCGAACAGTGCCACCTGTGGAACTTGGTGGCAAGGTATTCATATAATAGATGAAACTTGTAATGGTTACAATTTACAACTATGTTACAGAGTAGATGAATTGCCGAACTTCTGGCTTGTGTTTGCAGGTTCTCTCTATTATTAGGACCTTGCCCTTCCCTGACCATGAACTCTTCATTTATTTGTGGTTATGCTTTGCATTGTTCCTTCTAAATATATGTCTAGTATCTAAGATTTTGCATTGAGTTTGTTGCTTTTTTTTTTTTTTTGTAGTAATTCATGCTTGTATGGCATCTCCGCCACTTACTTCATGGACTATTAAGCATTTGACTTTATAAGATCAACTTTCCCGTGTAATTATTAATATTACACGGGAAAATATCAGCTAGCATCACTATGAACAACAATAATGTTAAAAGACTCCTCCAATGGAGGGGAAGTCACTTGAGATGTTTGGATGAGGCAGCGCTTCAACTAATCTTTATTCTTTAAGCCATTCCTTTCCATCCAATTTGGAATTACAGGGAAATTGATTGTTATATATCTACGGATCTATCTGCATGGTAATGTGACGTGCACTCTGCATGTAGAATATACATGTGCACTGCATATATTAATTATTTATGGCAATGGTAGTTGTAATTAAGTTTGATAATATACATATGCACTCTGCAAGTCTGCATATGATAAAGCAGATTCATAACTCTGTCCATGTATCTGTATATGGACTATTACAAAGCTAATGCATGTATAAAGCCATGAACCATAATAGTAATTGCTATCTCCCTTTTAGAATAGACTGTATGGACTTTTACTTTGTTCTTTTCCCTTTCTGGAAATCATCTTTTCAAGTGCAGAAGGCTAGCACTAGTTTATTCTGCTGTCTTTTGTATATTTGGATGCTAATATCTCTATATTACGGATATTCAAATGTTGATTTCATATTGTTGTCCTGCGAAGGCTGGCACTAGTTTATTTTGCTGTCTTTTGGATTATCACAAGTTAAAATTTTATGTAGATCAGTGCATACCACAAACTGTTTCTTAATCTATAGATGCACAATTCCAGCAATCTACATTGCTATGAGAACCTTGGTGGTAAAAGGAAAATGTGACAATTCAGTATCCTTTTGAGGCATGAAGTTTGATGTGGTGGTTTTGTTCTGCAGGGAGAAGTGGAAACCTATCTTTAAAAAGCACATTTCTGGCCAAGTTTGTCGTGGTGGTTTTGTTCTTAAAACAATGATCCAGGTTTGAAGGCTGCTTATAATCTGGACAATCATGTGGAAGATGGAGCAGTGACGAAAGCTTTTGAAGTGATAGAGAGATTTGTTTAGCTAGAAGTTGTACTGAGGCTAGAAGTTGGTCTTTTTTGGGTTGGCCTTAATTGCAGTTCTCCTATAGATGTGATTATGTGACATTTTTAGGCACATTTCTGGATGTATTTTGCTATAAGAGTTTCAAAGATGTGATCCCTTATTTTGTGGATACATCGGATCTATTTAGATTGCTATGGGATTATAACAGCTTTCTATTATGATTTAATTACTATTCTTTTGGTCATTCTTGCTTCCAGAATCTGAATTTTGCCGGTACAACAATAGTAGGAAAATATGTCATCTGATGAGGTTTTTAGGGTACAATCAAACAAAATTTCTACAATTCAGACGACGGTTTGTATTGATACCATGGTCTCAAATGTCATGGTACAACAGTTCGAGTTATATGTGTCGTGTGAAAGCACACATGCACTGAATTTTTAAGTCATCACACCACATTTTATGCTGGAAGAACTGTTGTGTGTATACAATTTACACAACGTCTTAAAAATAAAAACTGACTTCTGAACAACAAAGAGACAAGGCTGAATTCCTAAAAACCGTGGTATGAGTAGAAGTCACACCACGCTGGAATCCTAAAACCGTGGTATGAGTAGAAGTCACACCACGACATATTTCTATCGACAGCATGTCGGCAGATCTGCCGGTCCATCAGACGACGGAGTCAGCTGCAAACCGTCGACCCAATGATCGGTATACGACGGTTGAAAACCGTCGTCTGACAGCGTTTCATCAGACGACGCCTCGATAGACCACGGAAATACAAACGTTAGACGACAGTTTTAAACCGCCGTGTGAAGCCTTTTGTGTAGTAGTGTAGGCAATGTGTCACGCCCCGATTTTTAAACATAAATAAAATCGATATATATATATATATATATATATATATATATATATATATATATATATATAATCCCATAATTATACATGCGTGATGGTTCAGCCATCAATATAAAATACCTGAAAAACTTTTTCCTTTTTAAACCAAGTACATACTGATGCCCTGAACCCACTATGTCAATACAGACTCGTTCCGCAGAGTCAAATATTACACAAGTTTACAAATTAAATTGCCACAACAAAATAATAAGTAAATACTCCTCAGAGCTTACTACAAGCGGAAGTCTTAATAACGGTAAAGTCACAAAATTGGCTTCCTACCGTAATGCTACCAGCACGCAACCTCAGCTTCAGCCACAATTACCCTTACCTGCAGGATTAACCCCTACACCATTGAGTAGTGCATCGGGTTGCCACACAACAAAATGAAAACATGAGTACTAGAAAAATCCTTGAAAAATAATAACGAATTTATGGGGCACTACACAGTGAGTACTAGATAGTTCATATTCTAGACCAAAGTCCATGTATCAGTGGTTAGTGAAACCCTCATATTATTCCTAGCTAGAAACTCTCTTATCTTTTCCTTCTCAAACTGGTAGAGATCCCAAATATCTCTACATATTGTCCTATGACTAGGAACAGTAAACTTTGGCTGAACAATTTTCATAAAATCCTGAAACCCCTGCCCATCTACATGATTAAAAGGTAATTCATCCCTCACAATCATCCTAGCACATGCTCTTCTACAATTCATAGGATCATAAGCTAAAGATACTAAATTACCACCTTTTTCAGCAGATTCGAAAGCAAGGAACCTCGGCCTTTTTGCTGAGATGTAAACCGGACACTTCTTGCACTGGTACCACATGTGAGTCCTCATGGATGTCGTCCCATTGGCTTTGGAATCGCAAGCATAGGTCTGGGGGCAATACTTGCACTTTGCTCTCGGTTTCACCATCTTTGAGCCATCCGGATTCTTCATCTTCACAAAGTGATCCCAAGCTGCTAACTGGTTCTTCCTCTTCACAATATCTTCAGCTTCACTGCTTGGAGCTTCAGTTGAGGCACTAGTATGAGTAGCTGGTGTAACATGTTAAGGAGGAGGCATCAGAAGAAGCCCGGGTTGTGTGGTATGAGAAGACTCAGTCGGACTGGGTGTCGGATCAGGGGTCTGCAACATAGACTGAAAAATGAACATCAAATCAGTTTTCTTGCAACATAAACTTCCAGCAACAAATTTAGAGTACCACATAAACACTAAAACAAGCCAACACATAAACTGGTTCATAAACACGTAAACTAGTTCATAAACACAAACACGCAAAATCATAAACTGGTTCATAGAGACAAACACATAAACTGGTTCATAAACATGCAAAATCAAAACCCATGTTTCATAAACCAGAAACCCTAAAATTGAAACCCTAATTTCAAAACCCGAAACCCTAAAATCAAAAGCCATGCTTCATTTCCAGAAACCCTAAAATTGAAACCTTAATTTCATTTCCAGAAACCCTAAAAATCAAAACCCACATCCGATTTCCAGAAGACATTTTCAAACCCCACAATCTGGACGAAGTGAAACTAAAATCAAAACCCAGTTTTCTTGTAATTCTATCTCTACAAAAGTGTATCTCAACACCCTAATTTCATCTGAACAAGAACAAGAGTAAGTAAAAGAGAAAGATGAGCAAGGAAGGGTTCACCGGTTCATACCGAGTCCATCTACAGCCGTTAAAGCGGCTAGAGATGAGGCAGATCGGTGACAGATGAAGAGATTTGGTTGAAAGATGAGGAGATTTGGTCGAGAGAGAGTGGGTCGGAGAGAAAACGGCGAGGGAGAGTGAATGAGATACACTGATAGGATCGCATAGGGTTAGGTTTTTTTTTTTTTTTTGTGGTGATCAGGTAAGGTCAAACGCACATGAAACTTATTATAAACCAATTAGAAAGTGATACCTATTTAAATTCATTAAAATTAATATAATTTAATTAAAATTAATATATTATATAATTTGGCTGGTTCCGTTTATTCCGGTCGGTCAGAGAAAGACACTGGTTCCAACCCGGTCCGGTAAGGTCCAGTACATTTTCCTTCATTGTTTCTTCCAATTCGGTAACCGCAACCTATTATCAGGGTCGGTTCGGCTAGTTTTTACCTCACTGTTCGGTTTCTGCCCCCCCTAATAGTTGGTATTAATGACATTCCTGAATGGATAACTACGTGTGTGTGTGTGTGTATTTATGTGAAAAATATATCTTGATGGTGTGGCATTGTGATAAATATAATAATGGTGATTTTATTTAGGTTATTGTTTTGAGCATTTACTCTTTTCAGGAATGCATTATATCATGTAATTGTTGGTTTATATTATGTTGAAAGAGTACTTGAGTTTTGGTGTAACATTTTGAGTCATGTGGGACCTTTTAAATGTTTTCAGTCTACAGATCTGGTGTCACAATACCTTTTTTGCTCAAGCTCCTGATAATTGATGGCGGCTCCTTGTCTGGCGGCATCTTTCAAAAGGTCCACATACTCCTCAGGTTTCTTGACCCAGAAGCCACCTTACTACCTTAGTCTTCTCTTCTTACGTCAACTTGGAGACCTTTTCTCGCCTAGCAGCCTGAAGATCCACCAACTTCTTCTCTTTCGCAGTGAGAGCCTCTTGCATCTGTGCGATGGTATTTTTCTTGGGGATTCACACATCCAAAATGACAAACTTTACCACTAAGGATTCACACATCCCAACTTGAGGTACTTAACGCCAGAAGAAGGAAGAGAGGTATTGAAAAAGATACATGCTGGAGAGTGTAGAAATCACTCGGGCGCCAGATCACTTTTCAACTACACCATGCGTCAGGGATACTTCTAGCCTACATTTGGGAAGCTACACCGTCTACATATTAAGCTATTTGGAGCTAAAATTTTTCAGAGATGTGTCTTCACATTTACCTTGTATTCTGGTATAACAGTTTTTCAGTTGAACCTTCCTAGCTTTAGATTTTGTGTACCAAGTGGCAGAGGTTAGAAACAGGGCAGAGCAAAAACTACAAAATAGATCAGTGAGTTTGGAGGCCAACAATTTAACTCAGAATTGATATTTGAGTAAATTTTTATCAGAAGGCAATTTCATAAGTATACTTTCGTCTCTAGTTGGTCTCACCCTCTTTGCACCTCTGGAGCTTCAGATATTGTAGTTTTGGTGACTGAGGGTCAGCAGCAGACTTCATTATAGACCAGCTAGTCATTTCATCTCATTTGGATAGAAATCTCTCTGAGTCTGCTTTCTTTTCCATGTAGTCTCACTTACTTATCTCTTTTTGCTACCATATATTGAATTATCAATAGTATCAGCATATGAACTAGACTAGTCCTTATCAACTTCTATTTCTTCAATTTTCGGCTTGTACACCCAAAATGAAAAAGAAAAAAAATGAGGAATAAAAAAGAGAGTGGAATACAAGGAATTTCGGCGGGACAAAACATTAGATTGGCGCTTGATAAGAGCCCCAATCCCTTAAGGCACGCTAATCAATTTGTCTTGAAATCCCAACGTATCCAACACACCATCAAAATTCATACACGAGATCCTAACACAATTAGGATCAGGTATGTGCTATTTTGTTCGTCAAATTGATGATCTCTTGCAATAGATATTTTTAATATGAGATCTAAATGTAGTAGCCAAGGATTAGTTGCTTTAGTTTTAGTAAAGAACAATATATGTTCCCAGTATTATATTTCTTTCCTTGTATGCCAAGATGCGTCAAGCATCAAAGTCTTCTCAGTGCAGAAGAACTATGAGATTAGGTTGTTCATAATAGCTTTATGTTGAAATAGTATATCTCTTTTGATTTTGTAGTGATGCTCACGTTTGGAAGTGCATTTGTATACTATTTAATTGTACATATGTGTTCATTTATAGAACCAAATGATTCTTTAGTATACATAAATTTCTTTTAGCAGTTGATTTTGCTTGGAATCCATACTTCTTGAATTTGTTTTTTGATAATTTGAAGGGCAAATTACTGGTCACTCCCTCAACTTTTGGGGAGTCGACAGTTCAGTCCCTCGTATCATAATTTTAACAAATAACTCCCTATACATTCAAATCTCACACAATTTGGTCCAAAATAACCATTTTACCCCTAACTTTTTTTTTCTTTTCTTTTTTTTCTATCCTCTCTCTCACTTCCTCTTCGACTCAGAACCCGAAAGGGGTTTTCTGGGTTTCATAGAGTTGCTCGGCAACACGAACTACGCTCCTGTGGTTGATTTCGGGACCCAAACGATGTCGTCTGACTTGTTGATGACGATGATGATGCCACCTCGGCGGCAGCAGCATCAAACACAAGCGCTTCCATCACCGTCGCCGGTGTCGTCTACAGTGCCGGAGAGTGGGACTAACTTTGAGGCCTTGAACTCCAGCGCCAATACTGCTCCTACTACACCCAACTCCTCTTCGATCTCATCCTCGTCTAATGAAGCTCATGCGGCGAATAATAATGAGGAGCAAACCACAACAAAAGCAGGAGATGAGGAAGAAGATGCTGACCAAGATCCGGACGAGACCCAGAAACAGTAAGCTTCATTTCCACGCCTTTCTTTTTGTCGACCAAATCTGTCGAGTCCAATACCTCTACCTCTTCGTCGTCGTCAAATCTCCGGTCTCAGTTCGTCAAATCGTTAAGTTTGGAGAGAGAATCGACGGCGAGAAGTAGCGACTGCTCCGACGGTTCTGTGGTGTTTTCCGGCGACCGATTAAGTTGCATGTGGTATGAAACTCACTCCTCTCGTCATAATCTTCAAGTATGTGTAATTAGTTTTCGAATTGGATTAAGTTTTGATGGTTTACGTTTCTGGGTAGCTACGGCTCCGCCGTGTTCTTCAACGTCCGACTACTCCGGCCTTTCTGGGCTCCGTCTCTTGCTCAGCTGCACTTATAGGTCAACAATCGAGAAGTTTGTCGAGTTGTTGATGTGAAAATCATCAGTTCATCACCATCCCCGTCTCGGCAATGAGTTCTAGGAACTGAGTTTGGGGCAATTGAAGTTGAATTCAGATTTACAAAGGTATAATCCCGACCTTGAATCAAAGTTTTGTACTTGGTGATAATCGGATGTTAATCTTTGAAAGATGAGGAATTGGATTGGCTATGTGATACTGCGATGTTGTTTGCATGTGTAGAATGGGTGTTTATGTCTTGGTTTGAAATGTGCAGAATGAGAGAGAGAGAGAGAGAGAGAGAGAGAGGATAGGAAAAAAAAAAAAAAAAAAGAGGAAGTGAGAGAGAGGATAGAAAAAAAAGAAAAGAAAAAAAAAGTTATGGGTAAAATGGTCATTTTGGACCAAATTGTGTGAGATTTGAATGTATAGGGAGTTATTTGTTAAAATTATGATACGAGAGACTGAACTGTCGACTCCCCAAAAGTTGAGGGAGTGACCAGTAATTTGCCCTAATTTGAACTACACTTTCAAATATAAATCTTTTGGGTACTGCTAGTTTACAAAAATCTATTATGTGTGTTTTTTTACGATGTTTATTTTTGTTAAGTTTGGTTAGTGAGATTTGTAGTATTACTATAGGGTTCAATCTAAATTCACAATCTTTAGCTTTTTTTTGTTTAATGGGTTTCAAAACTTTAGTATGTGTAATAAATTTTCATTTCAAGATGATTTTTTTTATTGACTCTATGAGCTTTGATGATTAGAAAGATTCGAAATTTCTTGTGTTCTTCACTATAAATTGTTGCATTATGCTTGAATGAAACTTCCATGGTTCTTATTAATTTGCTCTATGATGAGAAAGTGCTGTAATTTGCTATGTTTATTGTGTAATTTAATGAATGGGAAATGGGTTTATGCTAAGTTGAATTCTGTTTCAGTTCATTCCTTGATATTAATTCATAAATCTAATGCAAGATTGAATATCAGGATGAGTTACTTTATTAAGAGTGGAAATGACTACGAAGAAAACATTGGGCATGACGACGAAAATAATGGGTATGAAGACAATGAGACACAAGATATCAGCGGTATGTTTCATCAGCAAACAATATCTCCAAATATTGACTATGGTTCAATAGAGACTCCTACGATAACAAAGAGACAGAGGTCCAAACCAAAAAATTGGGCACTGGAGTGACCAAAAAAACGGTTGTGGAATCGCTTTGGGCTTCCTAAGGATCCACAAAAAAAGGTGGCAAGATTTTCCAGATATTTGGGCATTTTAACAAAAGATGTTCACTATTTCCAATTAGCGAACCAGACTTTCGCAAGTTCAACAAAAGTCATAACTATGAAAGGGCTTGGAATCGTGTAAAGGTAAATATAAAATTTATCAATTATTACCATTCCATTGCCCGGTTGTGCATTAATCTGTTTTAGTTCTCTTTATATTGTCATGATGTTGGAGAGATTTTTTTAACAATTTTTGTAGGAAACTCTTGACTTGAGACATCCAGGAGTTGCTTGTTTGGAAAGTAAAATCAAGGAAAAGGTCCGGAGCAGGTTGAATGAACGTTGAAAGCATTGGAAGTTTGAATTAAGCAAGAAATGATATAAACCATTCAAGAACAGTCCCCTTAGGTCCCGTAAACCTGATGATGATCATGTTGATGAGGGCCAATGAAAATGTTTGTCGCAAACAACTACAAGAAGAAAAATCATGTAATGAAAACTTTCTTACCTTATTTAATTCCTTTATTTATATTTATAGATTTTCACTTATAGATCACATAAAGGATGGTAACCATCAACAAAAGAAACCGGTATGAAAAGAGAACGAAACAGTCAACAGGGACACGAACCTATGCTAATGTGGCTAATGAATATGTAAGTTAGTTATTTTCCCATTTTATTGACTACAAATTTTGATGTGTAATCTGTACCATCCTTTAAATTGCATAAAAAGATGGAATAGGTAGATCTGGTCTAGATAAAGGTTGGGTGGACTTGGTAGAGTTGGAGGTAAAAGTGGTGGCGGTACTGAAGAATGAGAAAGTATAGTTAACGTTGTCTTGACAAGATGGCGATGTTTACGTTCTGCTAAACAATTTTGCTCAGGTTGATGCAGGTAGGAAAGTCTATGATGAATGTCTTTTTGAAACAAAAATTGTTTAAATGCATGTCTAGTGTATTTACCCCTACCGTAGGTTTGAATATTTATTATTTTTGTGGAGAATTGATTTTCAACGTAAGTGGAAAATGCCACAAAGATAGTAGAAACCTCATATTTATTTTTCATGGGAAACAGCCATACATATCGCGAAAAATCATCCACAAGCAGAAATATAATATTTAAAACCTTAAATAGAAAGAGAAGGAGAGGTCCATACATCACTATGAATTAATTCAAAATAAAAAGTAGAAACAGACTCAGACAATTTATAGGGCAATTTAGTGGACTTGCCCAACGGACTGGAGTGACATTTTGATAAAGGATGCTTTTCTAACAATGAAATCCTAGACGTAAGATGACGAAGAATTTGTGATGATGGATGCCCTAAGTGAGAGTGTCATACATCTGTAGCAACCTTTTCTCCTAAAATAGTAGTAAAATACTCAATTTATTGGATGATAATGAACCATTATTAACAGGATAAAATTCATTATTACTCCAACCCTCCAAAAGTGTCTTCTCTAAGCTCAGATCATTCACATAAAAGGCATTAGGAAACATTAGAATATAACAAGCGTTATCAGAAAGTAATTTATGGGCAGACAAGAGATTGGCAGAAGCATTTTGGGCAATAGAGAACATCACAAAGAGTGACAGGAGAGTGGAAGGAATGTAAAGAAGTATTGCCATTTTTTTAGATGTGCAAACCTTGACCGGAGACAATGCCAAACTGTGTCACAGCCATGGTATCCTTGAGGATTTGTGAGGGCATGAGAATCATTGGTGATGCGGGTGCTGGAGCCGGTGTCAAGAAGCCAAGGTAGATTGATCATGGTGAGGAGTCGTAGCAGCAGTCATGGCATACAAACGAGAGCTGGAAATCCGACCTTCGTAGGCAATGTTAAGCCTATGGAAGCAATCAATTGCAATATGACTATTGTGTTGACAGATCTGGCACTAGCCACTAGAGTCATAGGATGAAGAAGATCGATGATATGATGCCGGACCAAGAATGGAGCCTCCACGAGATGGAGACTGAGTGCTAGAACCACACCCATGAGCAGAAAGACTAGAGAGAACCATAACCAAAAGTATTGGGGCAGTTTGAGCCTTGGCAGAGTCCAGGGTATGAGTCGCGTCCACGTGTTCCACCAATAAGGTGTTTGTGAGTGAGGAGGGCAATGGTAGTGGATTCCAAGCCAACAACAGCTTGTCCTTCAAGCGGTTTTCAACCCTTAATAGTAATGCCTCAAGAGCATCATAGGTAATGGACGTTTTATGGGCTTGAGCAATGCTTATAGTATTCTCATATAGGGGTGCAACATTCATGATAATGGAGATCAAATCGGAATCATCAATAGGATGGCCAGATAAGGCAAAAATATCAGCAATTTGATTAATTTTGTCTAAATAATCAGATATGGACAAATCATCTCGAGTTGTGGGGAGTAGATTTCTGCAAAGTTGTAGAATTCGATTGTGGAGTTGAGAAGCATAGCACTTTGCTAATGACATTCAAATGGTGTGCGAGGCGATAGAGCGTAAGCGTAAGACGGTGGCAAGAAAAAATGGCGTGAGGGAGCCTTTGATCCATCGAAGGATCATTTGGTCAGTAGTCATCCATTCTTCATATGCTGGGTTGACCGTCTCAGTTAACTCACCAGCGTCATTACAGAGAAAAGTAGGAGGACAAGGCTTTGTGCTATCAACGAAACCCATGAAGTTGCGACTCTTGAGTAAGGGAATTATTTGTGCTAATCACTGAGAGTAGTTAGTTCGATCAATTTTAATGGTGAGGAAATTTGAGGTGGTGGTGGTGTTGTTGTTGGGAATAACCATGTGATTGAGAGGTAGAAAACAAAGAAGAAAAAAGGAGAGGATGTCGTTTAGACAAAAGCTTCTAATACCATAAAGGAGATTCAAGAGTGTTTTTCATATATTCTCATTGATATGTATCAACTTATATACATGATCGATGATTAATTTAGATCCTAAAGATGAGCAATTACAATGAATACAATAAATACAAATCAATAAAGTTGACAACATTTGACGAGCCACTGCACAAAAAAGTAGACAAATTAGAAAGCGGAAGTGACAACAAAAAAAGGACTGCACAGATGAAGAATCTGATGAACAAGAAGAGGTTAATGAAGATTTTGAACGATCAATTGAAGAAGAATCAGAATATGAGGACGAACAGACAACGAAGCAGATTATAATAAAAACAAGACAACAGTAGAAGATGAAAACAGTTCATGAAGAAGGAGATGATTCAGATGAACAAGAGTCAAAGAAAAGGAGAAAAGTTCAACCACAGAAGAGTAAAGGGAAGAAGCAAACGAAGGGGACAAAGAAGCAGGAAGGGAAGAAGAAAGAGGTCCAAAAAGCTCAGATTGACTGCAAGCAGCAGAAGTGCACCCTCAGTTCATTTTGGAGAGTGATGAACGCACACAAGGAGAGAATACCTGAAGAAACAAAGGAAATATTGAGGGGTACGCATTTCAGTGACATGACCGAACCCTTCCTGCAAGATAAGATAACCGAAATCCAGCTGCACAAGCATGAAGTGGACCTCGAAATAATAATGAGGCACTTCTACCGCAAGGACAATAAGTTCAAGTTTGGTGATTGTGTTATGGAAATAACATAAGAGAACATCACGGCTTTGTTTCACTTTCCTGCCGAAGGAGAAGTATTCAACGTGAACAAGAGGGTGGTCAGGGACAAGATGGAAGACTCTCTTATATTTGGCAACCCTTTGAAGAAACAGATCGTTCTGAGAACAGAGGTGGAAACAAAACTCGTAACCAAGTTGACAAAGCCGGCCAAACAGAAAGACGCAAGGAAGATCGCCTTGTTGATGATCACATATCTCTTCAGCACATTCTTCTTCAGCGGAACCAGGACTCAGATAATGTGGGATATGGTTGCTGTTTGTGAAAGCATTGGGACCATAAACATGTACAATTGGCCAAGGCTGATTCTCGACTTCTTAATGGAAGGGCTGCAAAAGTATAGAAGAAACAGTCCAGCGACAATGAATGGATGCCTACTTCTCATTTACTACTGGTTCCTTGAGAAGACCAAGGCAAAGAACTGGATCCCGGGAAAGCAGAAGGAAACTTCAAGATTTGTCAGATGGTTAATAAAAGAAATATTTAACTTGGAGCAGCTTTACAAGAATGAGACTTGGTTGTTGTAAGCAAAACACAAAAACATTATATGCATGTACATATCTCATTATTACATCGAACTGACTTATAAATGTAACAGGATCTAATCAAACCTAGACCGTGGTCTGCGGATCTAGGGCTTGATGACCTCAAGGTGGATGATGAGGAGGAGGACACTCTAATTTTTGACAACTGGGTAAGTATAACAAACTGAGTTTATCTACTGCAAATTATTGGGGGGCAATAATATGACAAATGGGTAAGTATAACAAACTGAGTTTATCTACTGCAAATTATTGGGGGGCAATAGACATATTATTGCCCCCCAATAATGTCTTGACTTTGGTTAATTTACCATTGAAGTTAGGGATTTGAAAAGTAATTTGCTTTTTTCTGTTTCTTAAAGTACACTAGCCTATGAATCATTGAAACGAGAGTTTTTCTAGTGGTCTAGGGGGTAATAATCTATTTATTGGCCCCCAGTAAAGACATTATTGGGGGGCAATCACTTACAGGTTTTGTTCTATTATTTGTATGTGCCCCAGGCAAGCCAAGCAGAAAAGGAACAAAATGAAAGGCTTACGGGGAATGTCAGAGAACTCATCAATGAGATGGAGGCAGCCATCGGTGAGACGAATCCTACTAAAGAAAGGGAGGCAAAATTAAAAAGGCTTGCCAAAGCAGATGAGGACCTAAATGCACAGAACAGGGATCTATGGGCCAAGCTAAAGCTTGCCGATGAGAGGATTAAAGGTCTGGAGGATGAAAAGAAAACATGGGCACAGGAAAAGAGAGCCAAAATAACCTCATCAGGGCTCTCTACATTAGGCTTGGAAAGGAAAAGGGAAAGCTCCCTCCACCACAAAGTCAGCTTCAAATAGTTCCATTTACATCCAAAATGCCCCAAGATGAAGTTGAGGAAGAAACTCCAAACTTTGGAGCAAGTGTGGGAGAGGAAACACATTATGCAGCCAGTGTGGGACATGAGACAGATACAGTGATATCAACATATCCTCTCTCTATGGAACTATGGAACTACCTGAACAACAAGAAGAAAGACGAGAACAACCTCAACAACCAGAAGGTGGGAATCAAGAAGAGGAAGAACGTCTCGATAACATCGTAAGGATGATTGTTGAAAAGGAAGAGAAGGCAGCACTTGGAAAGAAAAAAGAGAAAGAAGGGACCAAAACCGAACAATCAAAAAAGAAGAAAAACGTGGAGATCCATTATATAGAGAAGAATGTCAAGACGTACAAGAGGGGTGCCAAGAAGCCTAAATCAGAGGAATGGGAGTACGACACTCCTGAAGAAGCAAAGGTGAGGAAGAGACACTACAAGAAATGTGGGCTAATACAACGAAGTGATCTGCAAGGACTTGACAATTCGTTGCATTTGGTTAGGTTATACAAAGAATTATACAAGTCTTTGCTTTTGGTTGGAAGGATATGCAAGGAATAGATAAAGTCTTTGCATTTGAGTAACCAAAATAAGAAAAAGTGTAAATTCGTTGTATAAACTTTTCATTTCCTTGCATTAATCGGGCGGGATCTTTGGCGCTCAGACTATTTGCTTTTTTTCTTTCTTTTGTTTTCCCTTTTCTTTCTTTCTCTATCTTTTACTTCCTCATCTCTCCTCCAAGTCGCTCTCACTCTCAGAAACCAGATCGAAAAACACACCAAACACCAACAACCAAATCTGAATCGGACCTTCGTCATCCATCTTCTCCCATCCTTCTCTCTCGGCCTCTCACATCCTGCTTCATTTCATTTGAAATCCAATCTAGGCCCAAAATCCGTAATACCCAAATCAAAAACCCTAACACCTCAGCCCCAGTTACCTCCTCTAATCTCACATGCTCTCTCGACTTCTTGCTTAGCAATCAGTTTCTTGTCGCCCTCGATTTCTGCTTAGCAATCGATTCCTGTTGCTCGTTTGGTATTTTTTTGCGTTTTGGTTTACGTTTGCAGTCTATTTTCGGTAAATTAGAGTTAATTTTGGTTAATACTTTGGTTTTGGTTGTGATTCTGTCAAGAAATTGAATGGGTAGCAGGCTCAGATCAAATTTGTAGGTTGCAGAGGTCTTCGCCATTGAAGCTCCCTCTCCTCCATCTCTATCACCTTCCCATTTCAGGTTTCATTCATCTCATGCTTCTATTTCTCGAATCTTTTCTTTTTTTAATTCATAAACAAACAAAAAAATTGTTCTAGTTGCAGTCAACAGCGCCACTTCTATCTCGCCGTCGACAGACTCCAGTTCAAGATGGTATCTTTATCTCTCTTCGATCTCCTTTATTATATATATACTTTTCAGTCGGAGACGTTGAGATTATAGTTAACTGAATCTGTGAATTGAATTGAGCAGGAGACATATATGGACCTGTTGGGCGTGGCGGGAAGGCATCCTTGTCTTCCAATGGTGGTCTGCTGCAGCTCACATTACGAGCTTGATGCCGTCAGCTCCACCGTCGCAACCGTCCCCTATATCTCTTTAGCCCCTCTGGTAATTTGACACTAGAATGCCCGTTAACATATTTACATATCTATTTCAATGTGTATATATGATAAGTTCACTAAGTTGTGAAGCTTTGTTGCTTGATTGTTTTTGGAGTGGATAGGTTGTCTCTAACTTGTTTATTTTGATTGTTTTCTCAAAACCAAAAACCCTAAAATCGTTTTCTTGTTTATTTCTTTAGTTTCTGTTTTTGCAGGTTTCTGTCCTCTGTTTTCTTTTAATTAATTAGCATAGCAAATGATCTCCAAAATCCCTAAAAATTTACCAGTATCCAGTTTAGTGTGTTCGCTTAGTGTCTATGAAATTTCATTGAAACCGGAGTAGTTTAGGTTAGGTTTTTATTTTCGTTTTGGTTTCTGGTCAGAGTCATAGTTAATCTGCTTTGTGTTTATTAGTTTAGTTGTTATTCCATCTTCTGTGGGTAATGACCCCTGCTTCCCTATCTACAAGCAACTAATTCATTGTTTGCAAGGTAAAGTTTGTGTGAGCTTTAAGTTTCACAAAAGAATGTACCTAATAGTTTGAAACTTCATATAAAAAAATTTATATAGTGTTTCTGAGATGTTACTTGTCCTTGATGTTTATCTTGAATTCAAATAAGCTTCAGGTCGTTTCTGTTTTGAGTATGAATTTGTAAGCATGTGTGTGTTCCTGTTGTTGGATATACATGTTGTCTGCATTTATATGTTTGGCTTATAGGAGGCTATAAGGAATAGTTCCCATCCATTCAAACATATTGTGTTTCTTTTATATGTTATTTTTCAGTTTTTCTTTTTGGAAGCATGTGAGTATGCTAAACATGCTTGAATTTTCTATACCATTTGGAGATGCGTGCTGGTAATATTTGATGATTGAATTGTCTGTACCATTTGGACATGCTTGAATTGTCTGTACCATTGAAATTCTTAGTGGGTATTTGGAACCTCTGTTTTTTGTCGATTTGGCTGCAATCAATTTTGAGATAATACAGCTTTATTGAAGCTGTGCCATGGATTGTTCCAGGAGGAGGGAGATGCAATTGAAAATCAGAGAAAGAAAGATAAGAAGAAGCTTGAAGTAGAGAAATCAAAGAAGATGGTAATAGCATTTTATTCATGCTGGAGTTGCATTCTCTAGAGCAGGGTGGATAGGTTTTAACTTCCATTTGTGTTTTGACCAAAAAAAAACTTACATTTGTGTCTGCATGCATTCAGCTTGCTTATGCAATTATTTGGGTTCATCCTTTCTTCTAAATCTACTGTGGCAATGAGGGGTTGATAAGAAATCAAGCAGTGTTGCTTCGGAGCCAAACTCAAAAAGTGCCAAACTCAAAAAGTTTTGAGTGTGTGACCAAGGGCTTCAAATGACCCTTCTGATGATGAAAGAGGAACTGACAAGAGGAATGGTGTTAAGGCAAGGAACAAGTAAGCCATTGGATTATTATTATTTATTTATTTATTTTTAATTTTATTTTTTACAATTCTGTAGTATTCTTGCAAGTCTGGAGTATCTACATTAATACTCTGTCATTATGTGTGTCATTGAAGCTTTTTTCATTAAAGATTTGAAACTTGGGAAATACTGGTTAGTTTAATAACTTGATGTGTTTGACCATATTTTTTACGCACCAATAACATTTTCACACACACACCAACTTCCACAAAGTAATCACCTTTTTCTTCTCAACAATCAAAGATCAAATTGCCACAAAGTAATCATCTCGATAACCATTTCCAATATTCAACTGCCATATTACATCACATGCATCAGTTAAAAACTCTGCCATATTACATCACATGCATCTTGAACAACAAAGTTGCCATTGTCAAGAAGCCTTGCGGTATATTCTACTTAAATTCTTGAACAAATACCTGCTGCAGGACAGTTACTAGGAAGTTGAGGCGAAGGATATGGAACCTAATTAGTACATTTGATTGACTGGTATGTGATTTTCTCTTTGCAAGTTTTCCTGTTTTTCCATTTGGTTTTGGAGCTCAAAAGTATATTTGTTTCTTTTTTTGCTGGGTTGTGATTTTCTTTACTGTGAGTGACATATTATGGGTTTTGCATCACTCCAACAGAAAGACTTCTAGAATACCCATACATGTCCAGTGGCTTCTCATCTCAGAGGTACTAAATCAAAGGAGAGAACCAACTCAATTAATCATTTAGAATGTTTGTTATGTTTGGCTAAATTTAAATCTTATCAATGCTTTTAACAGGGAAACCAGTGTTGGATTAGGGAACTAGGGAAACGGATTGCCTTTTGGAGCTGCAAGAGGACTGTTAAACCTTCATGAGCAGTGTGACCTGAAAGTTATCCACAGGGATGTGAAGGCATCAAATGTACTTGATGACTACTGTGAAGCCGTAGTCGGAGATTTTGATTTGGCAAAGCTTTTGGATCACCAAGATTCACATGTCACCACTGCAGTGAGGGGTGTTGTAACATTTTAATATTTTGTTTATTATTGAAATTAAATTTGGGTGAAGTTATTGTGTGTTTAAATTCTGAATTTATTTTGAATTTTATTTTGTAACTCATGGTGTTTTATTTTGATTTATTTTGGGTTTTAATTTTTGTAACCTATGGCATTTGGTTACTACCCTATTAATTGTAGTAATTGTAGGGAGTGTCCTAAGAGCCTATAAATAGAGCACCATTTGTTGCATGCTAAAACACATCAAACTTTTACTCAACTATTCACCCATCAACCTTCTTTCCAAAATCCCCCAAAAGAGTCTTCTTTGAATTTTTTGGCCAGAGAAAGGTGTTCTTTTGGTGGAGCTTTGGGTTCCTCCAATTTGTGCAGATTGGTGTGAGCCATACAACTTGTTGTTGGGCTGTTGTATCCTGGAGGGGACAAGTCAAGAGATTTTTGGTGCACCGGCATTGTTCCGCAGAGGGCTTGAATCTCCTTAAAGAGAGCGAGATACCCACGCCTCAGCCTATTGTCAACGAGTTTCTCATATAGAAATTATAATTTTATTGTAATTTCACCAACAATTTTAAGGAGATTCAACAAGATGGAGCGTGCTCAAGAGAAACCGTTCGACAATATGGGAGATCTCAATTTGAGAAAGATGAGTATAACTATTATTTTTTATCTCTTGACTTATTTCTCATATAATGCTTATGATTATAATGAACTACTCATTGTTATTCAAAGAAATATTGAGAAGTTTTGTAGATTAACTTGGAGAGAGTTCGAAAAATTCATGCGTCACAAACAAAAGGAGATTTCCTTGGAGACATTGATCACTCGCATCCGCGTTGAGGAGGAAGCAAGAGGTCAAGATGTTCTTATGCAAGATACAAACAATGACACCTCCAAGGTAAATTTAGTATCTACCAATAATAATATGCTCAATGGTCATTTTCATAAAAATTCTCATATGCAGCCAAAGAAGAAAAATATGAAAAAAAATTGGTAAACCTTACCAACGGAATAAAGGCAAACCAAGCTATGTGAATAAGAACCAATATCCTTCTTCAGAAAATAAGCAACAATATACTTGTTGTTATGTTTGCGGCAAAAGTGGGCATATTGCTCGAAATTGCAATTATCAAAAACGTGACGCTGTTCCTCAAGCTCACGTCACTAAAGAACCATATGTGGCAATGATAACTGATGTAAATATGGTTCAAAGTGTTGAAGGATGGTGGGCAGATTGTGGTGCTAATAGGCACATCTGCTATGATAAAGATTGGTTCAAGAAATACACTCCTTTTAAGGAGCCCAAAACAGTTATGCTTGGAGATTCACATACTACTCATGTGCTTGGAACTGGTGAGGTAGAACTCAAATTTACTTTTGGTAGGGTGCTAACTTTGAAAGATGTGTTGCATACACCCTCCATGAGGAAAAATTTGATGTCTAGTTATCTTCTTAATAAGGCTGGTTTTAAACAAACTATGGAATCTGACCAATATGTGATCACCAAAAAAGGTGTATTTGTGGGAAAAGGTTATGCTTGTGATGGCATGTTCAAATTGAATGTTGAGAAGAATAATAAAGCATCTACTTCTGTTTATATGCTCTCTTCTTTGAATTTTTGGCATGCACGTTTATGTCATATAAATATTAGATATGTGGGAATCATGAGTAGCTTGGGTTTAATTCCTTCAGTGCAAAAAGATTTTGAAAAATGTGAGACTTGCAGTAAACCAAAAATTACTAGAAGGCCACACAAAAATGTTGAAAGGCATACCGAGCTCCTGGAATTAATTCATACAGACTTGTGTGAATTTGAGGGAATTTTAACTCGTGGAGGTAACAGGTTTTTTATCACTTTTATTGATGATTGTTCTAAATATACTTATATATATTTGTTGAAAAATAAAAGTGATGCTTTTGCTAAATTTAAAGAGTTCCTCCTTGAGGTTGAAAATCAATTTGGTAGAAAAATTAAAAGGCTCCGAAGTGATAGAGGGAGAGAATATGATTCTTTTGAATTCAATTCTTTTGTTCAGTCTTTAGGAGTGATTCATGAAGTTACTCCACCTTATTCACCTGCATCTAATGGTGTGGCAGAAAGAAAAAATAGAACTTTGATTGAGTTAACAAATGTCATGTTGATTGATTCAGGTGCTCCCTCTAATCTTTGGGGAGAAGCAGTTTTAACTGCTTGTTATGTGTTGAATAGAGTGCCACATAAAAATATAAAAATTACACCTTTTGAGGTGTGGAAGGGGCATAAACCAAATTTGGGTTATCTTAGAGTTTGGGGTTGTCTAGCCTTTGTGAGGTTAACTGACCCTAAAAGACCAAAATTGGGTGCTAGAGCTACTACTTGTGTTTTTGTTGGATATGCTTTAAATAGTACAGCCTATAGATTTCTTGATGTTGAAAATCATGTTGTGATTGAATCTGGTGATGCAATTTTTCATGAAGAAAAATTTCATTTTAAATCAAAAAATAGTGGGGGTCAAGAATCTAGAGAAAATGTTTTTATCCAACCTAGTTCTTCTTCTTCTAATTTACATATACAAGAAACTTATGACAATGAACCTAGAAGAAGTAAGAGAGCTAGAGTTGAAAAAGATTTTGGCCCTGACTATTATGTTTATAATATTGAGGAAAATCCTATTTCTTTACATGAAACTTTATCATCACCAGATGCAATTTTCTGGAAAGAGGCTGTGAATGATGAAATGGAGTCTCTAATTTCTAATAATACTTGGAAATTAGTAGATTTACCAACAGGGTTTAAAACCATTGGGTGTAAATGGGTCCTTAGGAAAAAGCTCAAACCGGATGGAAGTATAGATAAATATAAAGCTAGACTTGTTGCTAAAGGTTTTAAGCAAAAAGCTGATCTAGACTTTTTTGATACTTTTTCTCCGGTTACAAGGATTACATCCATTAGATTATTGATTGCTATTGCTGCAATTCATGATTTGATTATTCATCAAATGGATGTGAAAACAGCTTTTCTAAATGGTGATTTAGATGAAGAGATCTATATGGACCAACCAGAAGGTTTTATAGAACCTGGTCAAGAGCACAAGGTATGTAAGTTATCTAAATCCCTTTATGGTTTAAAGCAGGCTCCTAAACAGTGGCATGAAAAATTTGATTCCTGCATGATTGAAAATGGTTATAAATTAAATGAATGTGACAAGTGCATATATTATAAATCTTGGAAAAATTCACATGTTATTATTAGCCTCTATGTGGATGATCTGTTAATTTTTGGCTCAAATTTGCATGTAATTGATGAGACAAAAACTATGCTTAAGAGCAATTTTGATATGAAAGATCTTGGTGAGGCTAATGTTATTTTGGGCATGAAAATAACAAAAACATGTGATGGTATTTTTCTTGATCAGTCACATTATATTGAGAAAATTTTGAAGAAATATGATTATGTTGGCCACAAGCATGTGTCTATTCCTTTTGATTCAAGTGTTCACTTATTTCCTGTTGAAAGTGAAAATGATGTGATTAATCAAAAGGAATATGCTAGCATAATTGGCAGTTTGCGCTATGCAACTGATTGCACTAGACCTGACATTGCATATGCAGTTGGAGTACTTAGTAGGTTCACAAGTAAACCAGGTAAAGAACATTGGCATACAATTGAGCGTGTTATGAAATATTTGCTTGGTACTAAAAAATATGGATTATTTTATAAAAAATATCCTGTTGTACTTGAAGGCTTTTGTGATGCCGATTAGAACACTCTGTCAGGTGATTCTCTCTCTACCACTGGTTATAGTTTTACATTAGGTGGATGTGTTATTTGTTGGAAATCAAAGAAGCAAACAATAATCTCTAATTCAACCATGGAAGCTGAACTTATTGCTCTAGCTTCAGCAAGTGAAGAAGCAAATTGGTTGAGAGATTTATTGCATGAAATTCCCTTGTGGGAAAAACCTATACCACCTATATTGATTCATTGTGATAGCACTGCAGCTATTGGTAGAGTAAATAACCGTTATTATAACGGTAAATCCAGACCTATAAGAAGAAAGCACAGTACTGTGAGATCATATTTAAGTGATGGAATTATTAATGTGAATTATATTAAATCATGTGATAATCTTGCAGATCCTTTAACTAAGGGCTTGACAAGAGAAAAGGTCTGGAGTACATCGAGGGGGATGGGATTGAAGCCCACATCGTCATGAGCCATATATGAGGACACCCAACCCGGTGATTAGAGATCCTAAAAACTGGGTTCAATGGGAAAAACGAATCATAAGGTGGCCGTAAGAAAAATGCACTATATTTTCTTACTCATCCCTATGATGTAAGTGCATTAATCTTGTAACGTATATGAAGGTTGAGTTTATTAAAACTCTTAATAAAATCTGTAGCTCATATGAGTGGGATGTCATAGTTACAAGAGCATCCTTGACGGATTTTACCTATATGAGTGAGAGAGTGGGGCCGCTCTCTATGAGAATTGGGCTTATTCTTGAAATACACTCATGAAAACCGGGATAAGCACAAGACCGTAACGTGCTAGCTAATAAAGCTCATATTAACACCTGAATTATTATGTGTGAGCAGTAGTTCTTATTTTCCCTTAAGCAGTTGTAGTTCAAGTCTGAGACCACTATCACTCTGGAGTAGGGATTGCTGTTTCACTAAGTGAAGGTTCAATGCAGAGCACACCTTCATGACGCATAATGGTTCGTCTTTGGCCGGTAACTTTGGTTTATATTTGTTTTTAAAATATTAAAATGAGTGGGGGAATGTTGTGACATTTTAATATTTTGTTTATTATTGAAATTAAATTTGGGTGAAGTTATTGTGTGTTTAAATTCTGAATTTATTTTGAATTTTATTTTGTAACTCATGGTGTTTTATTTTGATTTATTTTGGGTTTTAATTTTTGTAACCTATGGCATTTGGTTACTACCCTATTAATTGTAGTAATTGTAGGGAGTGTCCTAAGAGCCTATAAATAGAGCACCATTTGTTGCATGCTAAAACACATCAAACTTTTACTCAACTATTCACCCATCAACCTTCTTTCCAAAATCCCCCAAAAGAGTCTTCTTTGAATTTTTTGGCCAGAGAAAGGTGTTCTTTTGGTGGAGCTTTGGGTTCCTCCAATTTGTGCAGATTGGTGTGAGCCATACAACTTGTTATTGGGCTGTTGTATCCTGGAGGGGACAAGTCAAGAGATTTCTGGTGCACCGGCATTGTTCCGCAGAGGGCTTGAATCTCCTTAAAGAGAGCGAGATACTCGTGCCTCAGCCTATTGTCAACGAGTTTCTCATATAGAAATTATAATTTTATTGTAATTTCACCAACAAGGGGTACCATAGGGCACATAGCTCCAAAAAGCTTGTGCTTTTGAGTCCTAACTATACCCTTATAAGTGTGAATATTATTCAACTCTCTTACATAAAGGCAACCATTGGCAGATGATGCAAAAGCGCGAAGATGCCAATCACAACCATTGGCAGATGTTCCAACATTTGAACAAATTGCGTGAATACGGTCCAAATCATTTCTCAAAAATACAAACTCGAAACCAACTACAACTGCATACTTCCTGAGCTTCTTACAAAACTCAGTTGTACCATGAAACTTCTACCCGACATGATGAATATAAGAACTCCACTCATCAGACAAATACGACTTCTGAGCTTCTTACAAACTCTTGATGTTGGAGCTTGTTCCAAGATGTGTGTCGATAAACAGGAAATTGCTGCTACTATGAAACATGCTACTGTGGATAATGCTATTGTGAATATCCCTGAACTTGTTGATGAAGATCATGCTAGTAGTGATGATTCAAAACTTGAGGATGACAACAACATGATAATTGGAAATTTTGTGAGCAACAAGTCTAAAATGAAGTATATGTCTAGTGATTGGAATGACAATATATATAATATTGGTCAAGCTTTCATTGGTGGTGCAGTCGAATTTCGGGATAAGTTGTGCAAGTTTGCAGTTGAAAAGTGGTTTGAGTTTAACTATGTTAAGAATGACAGGTGCCGTGTTAGTGCTACTTGTGCCAAGAAAGATTCCGATGGGTGTGAATGGTACGTTTATGCTTCCTCAAACAAGGCTAGTGGTTATTTCCATATAATAAAGTTGGTGAATAATCATTCTTGTGTTGGTGTTGTCCGGTATCAAAATCATAAGAGGCTAGGATCCAAAGTTATTTCCACTATTATGGCTGATAAAGTGAGATCCGATCCTTTGATTAAGCCCAAGGATATTGTCAAGCATTTCAAGCATGATTATGGGTTTGATATTCCTTATCACATGGCATATAGGGGCAAGGAGGCTGCTAATAAGATGTTACATGGTAGTGAAGCATTTGGGTATTCTCTATTGCCTTGGTATATTAATACATTAAAGAGAACTAACCCCGGTTCATACTGCATCCTCGACTCTCTTGATAATCGTTTTCGTCGATTGTTTATATCTTATGGGGCTTGCATAAACGGCTTCAAATATTGTCGACCTATGTTGTTCCTTGATGGG
Organism: Rosa rugosa; assembly: GCF_958449725.1. NCBI lineage: Eukaryota > Viridiplantae > Streptophyta > Magnoliopsida > Rosales > Rosaceae > Rosa > Rosa rugosa. Next base: position 18,552,816 of record NC_084825.1, read on the forward strand.
ACTTTTATTAAAAACAAGTATAAGGGGATGCTATTGGGTGCTTGTGCTAAAACAGGGAACAAAGGTATGCAAACTTCTTCTAAAGTTGAGTTTTCTTTTCTGATTTTTTTGTTTTGTTTTGTCCATGTAGTAGCAGCATATGTAAATTTTGATTAATTGTGAATTTTTAGTGTAATTTCTGAGAACTTGGCAGTAGCAGCTCTTATTGTGTTTTCTTTGTGATTTTCACATGATCATCAGATGTGAGGTTGTTTTGCATGCTTTTCTATTGTCAACTTGAATTTCTTTATGCCAATAGCAGCAGCAGTAGCAGTAACAGTATCAGTAGCATTTTAAAGCAGTAGCAGTTCTTATATTCGATCCTTTTTTTGTCTTATTTATTCTTGCTTTTGTTTTTTTTTTTTTTTTCCAGATGTTTTCCCATTTTCCTTTGCCATTGTTGATGCTGAAAGTAAAGAGAATTGGAGGTGGTTCCTTGAACATTTGACAATAATCTTGGCAAGACTACCAGATTATTGTATTCATGACAGACCGCAGAGCTGGTCTTTTGGATGGTGTGAAAGAGGTGTTTCCAAATGTGCCGCACTCCTACTGTATCAAGCATCTAAATGACAATTTGAATGGCAGGTATCCAAGTTCCTATGGTTCTACTTTTAAGGAACACATTGTGAGATTGTTTACACAAGCTGCATATGCTAGGACTTTAGATATCTTCAATGAAAAGTTGGAAGAATTTAGGAAGAAAAGTCGTGGGCAAGGTCAGTCCTTTCTTTCTAACTTGCCACCCGAAAACTATGCTATTGCTTGCTTCCCTGCTAAAAGATATGGCGAAATGAGTAATTCTTTGGCAGTGAGCTTCAACAACATGGTCAAGGATGAGAGATGCATGCCGCTGCCTCAGTTGCTTGAAGGCATTCGTGTGAGAGTTATGGAGATGTTTTGTGAAAGGAAGGTTTATTCTTCTACTTGGAGGAGTGTGCTATGTCCTAAGCTTGAGAAAAAGTTGTCGAAAAGGATAGAAACAGGGAGAAATTGGAGAGTTAGCCAGTCTACTAATGATATTTTTGAAGTTTGTACAGAGGATAGCACCGTCATGATGAACTTGGTTGAGAGGGAGTGTTCTTGTGCTTGGTGGCAGTTTAGGTGCTTTCCATGTTCTCACGCAGTTCAAGTAATGCAGAAGGCGAACTGAATCCCTTACCGTTACATTGAAGATTACTGGAAGACCTCATTCTATAGAAGTGCTCATGATTTTCCTATTTTTCCAGTCCCGGATCTTGATAAGCCCAATCCTAGTAGTTTTGGTGATTCAGCTTTGCAGCCTCCCAAGACTCGAAAACCTCCCGGAAGACCATGGACAAGGAGGATCAAGTCGTTTGGGGAAGAGTCCAGACCAGTGAGATGCACAAGGTGTGATCAACTTGGCCACCACAACCGCAGGTCATGCAATGTGGTTATCTGAGACAGTAGCATATTTAGCAGTAACAGTAGCACATTCAACAGTAGCAGTAGCAGTAGCACATGACATGATTCAGCAGTAGCAGATTGATTCAGATTGATTCAACAGTAGCAGTAGCACATGACATGATTCAACAGTAGCAGATGGCATGATTCAACAATATCACATGCAATTTTTTGATTCATCTATGTTCGCACTGCAATTTTATATTGTAGCAGTGCCTCAGATTAATTTTTTGAGCTCTTGAGAAGTTTCTATGTCATGAGGAACTGAGTATTGTAGGGATAAATGGTCATGGATGATCATTTTTAAGCAGTAGCATATTCAACAGTAGCAGATGACATTGTTTCGTTGTAGCAAATTAAAGATTTTCAAAATTTACAGGAAAAAGTTTAATTTCAGTGATTGATATTTTTGGTTTCCAGTAATGAAGTAGAAATTTGTTGATGTTCACTCTTCTGTCTTTTTTTAGTTGGTGTAGTAGCAAAATGTTTTAGTGTAGTGGCAGGGCCTGTTGGCGGTGCAGCGGCACGCTGCCTTGTTTTATGTTCAATCTTCTGCCTTCGTGTATATTCAATCTTTTTCATTTTATGTTTGGTCACCACAAATGAAGCATAGAGTAAAGGACACCAAACCCGAAAACCACAATCAAATGCCTTCCAACATTTTTGTTCCCCAACAAAATATCACACCAACCTAACATTAAATTTTGGTTTGGCTTAGAAAACTTGAATCAATTTTCAACCTTTTAAGCAACTTTGTAATTCAAGATTTTGATCCCCTTCCCATCCTGCTTGTTCAAAGATAAAAAAATGAAACGCAATAGCAAATCTACAAATATATCCCTATCTTCTGCACATGAAAATATATATTAATTTGGATGACTAACTAAACACCGAATCCCATACGATTGGTGCACCAAAATAGACTACTAATATGTTTGTGAAGTCCTTTAATTGCTCTTCTTCCTCTATTTCTTCGATGGTTTCTGCACCTCAAAACCTTCTAGTTGCTTCTCTTTCCGATCGGTTCTTTCTTTGATTCTCTTTATCGCTGATCGTGTCCTTGGTTCATTTGTAGGAACAGTAGCACGAGTAGGAACAACAGCAGCAGCAGCATCATCATCTTCATCTTTTTCTATCCTTTGCACTATCATCATTAGTTGTCTGCATTTGTTTCTCCATTTTCTAATCTCTTCTTGCTTCTTCTTCATCTTTGTCTTCAACTTTTTGTATTTGTTTGACACTTCTTCTTTTTCATCCCACAACCTCTCTATATAAGCTTGCTTCCTCTTGCAGCTCTCGATAGCGCTTCCCGCCATATCTTGTTTTAACATTGCTACATCTTGCCAATGCTCCACTGTGTTGATCTGTTCTTTATCAGTGCTTGGATAGCCAAATTCGTCATACTCACTCTGCAACAAGTCTTCCCATTCCTTGAACCAAGCCGGATCATTCCTGCATACAGTAGCATACAACCTCACCCAATTATGAACTTTCTATATCCCAACATCAAAACAACCAGCATTGCAATCCACACAACATGAATCAATATAAATGCAAACCATATAACGCAAAAAAAAAAAACTTAATCAAAAAATAATAGTGATAAATACAAATCTCTTCATTCACAATTATAACATATAAATGTGAACCATATAAATGCAAATCATACCTGCTCTTGTACTCTTCATTCACAATCTCTTCTACAATGTTTTTCAGGATTTGATCCGTAATATTTGCACCGGCCTCAGTAGCTGCTTTTTCGTTCCTTGCAGCTTTATCGGCCTCAGTAGTAGCTTTTTCGTTCCTTTCAGTTTCATTCACAATCTCTTATATTATATTTTTCACGATTTGATCCGTAAAATTTGCATCAGCCTCAGTAGCAGCTTTTTCGTTCCTTTCACCTTCATCAGCCTCAGTAGCAGCTTCTTCGTTCCTTTTAGCTTCATTGGCCTCCGTAGCAGTTTTTTCATTCCTTTCCATTTGATCCAGTTCTCCTCCTTCAGTTCCATCCTGATGCTAATAGACAAAGTTTGTTTCATTTTCCTGCCCCTCCAATCCAATGTCAAAGCTAAAGTCATCTCCAACACCATCCGCAACATCCTTAACCAAAAGAAAATGATAGTTCAGAAAAATTAGAAAATAAAGCAGTATCACATTGTTACCAATCAAACTATATCAAAACAAGGTAAAGATCCAAAGTGAAGTAGACCAAAAGAAATCTGCAGAAACCCGAGGAACTTAAATTTATTTACCTTTTCTTCCTCATTGACATTTACTCCACTTGTGCCTTTTGTTTGCATCCCTTCCTCTCCTCTATTCTAGTCCATCTTTTTCGCAAAATCCATGCTGTTCATATCCATCTAAAATACAGAACAAAGATGATTTTAGTAAAAATGTACATGTAGCTACTATAAATGTAAATTTTCATTGTACTTACCCAATCTCTTAATGTCATGTCTTCATGTTCATCTTCGAAACCTTCTGATTCATTATGAGCTGTCTCTTCTTCATTTCTACGCTTTTCCTTTTCAGCTGGTGCAGTAGCATCCTCATTCGAGATCTTATTTTCTTTACTTTTTGCTCTCTTTTCTGCCACCCGCTTTTTGGTTGGTTTTTTGGCTGCTATTGTGGCCTTCTTTTCTTCTCTGTCTTTTCTGCCCCTTTGCCTGTGCAGTAGCAGCATGCTTTGATGGAGGGTTCTCAAAGTCATCGTCACTGTTTTCCTTGCCATCTTTGCTTCTTTTGTTGTCGGCAATTGCATTATCAATCTGCAATAAAATATTTCTCAAGTTAGTAGCATATTGCACAGTAGCAGAAGCACATACAGTAGCAGATCCATCACCTCTATTTCCTCAACTTGCATTTTCTGCAATAATTCTTTTGTGAATTGAGGGAGACTCCACTTGACGCACCCTGGAGTCATTGCTTCTCTGCCTTCAATTTCAACAAGCATAGTACTCCTCTCGGATATCCAATACCATAACAAAAACAAAACAGATATAAGTAACACATAATTTAACTATATAGTATCAATAGTAGCAATAGCAGTAGCAGTAGTGACTTACCGGGATTAATGTTACACATCCACTGATTTGCCTTGCTTTCCCCTTTGTAGCAGCTTGCAAACACAATAGCAAATAGTCTCTAACAACAGATGCCCAATTATATCTCTTCATTGTCTCAATATCCGTGATGCATTTCACGAAGCTCCATCCTAAGGTTGACCCCGAGCTTGCAAACAGTAGCGTGATGAACAAATGCAGTAGCAGCAACTTTGTCATGTTCTCTATCCACCCCGGAGCTTTTTCCCTTAACTGCTCATCAATACAGCTCATGATTCTTGCTTTTTTTATCCTTTGGTCATTTGGAAAGAACCTTCGAACAATAGGATGATCAGTCGGCTTCTTAGGATCATCTATTGGGTTTGGCACCGTGATAGCTGATTTTCGGTTTGGCAAACCCAAAATGTATTGCACGTCCGATACACTTATTTCTGCCAACTTGTTTCCAAACTTAAATTTCTTCAAAGCCGGCTTGTAGCATTGCACTAACCTATGCATCTCTCGATCTGATTTTGCAGCTGTGTTCTTAGTCATCAATCCCTTACCATAAGCTTCAATCAAGTTCCAAAATGGCGTCTTCTTCAACTCGGCTTTCAATCCCATCTTTTCTTCACGATTGAGCTGCTCATACACTTTATGAAGCACGTCGTGGAAGGCAATCATATTGCACCTGTATTGGCAATATGATTGTTTCTGGCCTTTGCCTCTGTTCCTTGCTCCATCATTCTCTTCTTCTTCCTCCTCCTCTTCTCCCCAGTCTTGTTCTTCTTCATCTTCTTCCTCCTTTTCTTCATTTTCCTCTTCTTCCCTGTCTTGTTCCACCTCTTTCTGCTTTTGTCTCTTCAATCTTGCTCTTGTGCTTGGAAACTTTTTCCTGCATGCCAGAGTTTTTCTTCTCACCTACACAAAGTAGCAGTATATAACATTAACACATTAGCAATATATTTTGCTGAAACACAGACCAAATAATTCACTGATACAATGTAGATGATAGTCTCAATGCTTTGCTTGATGTGTTCCCAATTTTTCCTTTATAGTATGAAGAACGGTGAATGTCATTTCATAATGAATGTTACTTGCAATTGGATTAGTTCTTGATGATTTATAGGGAACAAATCACTCTAACATTTCTTAATCAAAACTCATACCGTTATTCTGCTCGCTAACTTTTCTAGTTCCTAACAATTTATTACTTATTGCTAATAATTGCTGGGTAAAGTCATAAGATTACTCCAATACAATTGACACAGTAGCAGTATAGATTATAGAACACAGTAGCAGTATACAATTTAACCACATATTGACATATATAGATTATAGAACATTAACACAGTAGCAGTATATTTTGCTGAAAGTATATTAAGCCAAATGATACCAGCACTAACACTGTTTGATGTGAAAATAAGTCGGATGCACTTCATATCCTTCAAAATAACCAAACAGACTCCGTAAAGCGTAGAACCTAATCAACACATCGAGTGCTCGAACCACTGGACTATACACACACTAACCACAAAACACTGAATCCACTCGAAATGTGAGTCTGTGAATACCACAAGATCTCAATCTCCACCAAAACCAACCATCATATCCAACTCTCAACACCAAAACACAACCAGCACAAAGACACAGTAGCAAGCAAACATGAATAAGCAACACAGAGACACAGTAGTTAATATATAAATCCTCGAAATCGATTATACAAATGTTGAGGTTTCAAGCTGAGTAAATCGAACTTTGGAGGTTTCGATTCTACTGCTACTTTCGATTTGCTCAGCTTTGGAGATTTCAATTCGATTATATTGCTACTTTCGATTTACTCAGCTTTGGAGGTTTCAATCGATTCTACTGCTACTCCTACCTCATCTTTTCATATCCTAATTCGAAGAAACATAAACGAAGGCAGCAAAATTGGAGTAAGAGCTTACCTTACCAACCTCCATTGGAGCCAGATTCAAGCTGAGTGCTACTGCTTTGGAGATCTTGCAGTGCGTTTTGGATCCGTCGCTGGAGATTTTGGGGTTTCTGATTTGGGTTTGGGCGTTTTGCGTTTTGGGATTTCTGGTTTCGGTCGTTGAGTATTATGCCCAGTGGCATGAGCGTAAATTGTAATGAAAATTGGGCATTTTAGTCATTTTCTATCAAAATTCGAAGCCAGGCCTGCTTCATTTGGTTTTGGGCCTGAGCTTGTGTCCTTATTTGTATAAAACAAATTGAAGGTGGGTTTTCTGTGTTTATATCTTTGGTTAGGTACTACTATGTAATTTTCTATAATTACTATGTGTTAAAGTACGAGGATGCTAATAAATGAAGAAAGAATTTCTAAATTCAAAATCAAAATTAAAAAAAAAAAAAAAAAAGGAAAAAGGAGAGAAGAGAAGGAGGAGGATGTCCCAAAATGGACCCATCGAGCATGATTGGCTTGTTGCTGTTTTTTACCGTCGCTTTCAGAATGGTCGTCCCAAAGAAGCTTCCTCTGTTCATTCCCAACGGACCAAACTCTCTCTCGCCACTGCAACAAAAAGTCTCCGTTAGGGTTCATCGCTCATGGAATTTCCATTCCAAGGTAACCACAACTCTCTCTCTCTCTTGCCTTTTCTACCTCAATCGCTAACCTGATTCGATCTCTTTCATCTCAAACACCTCTGTGATTTGAACTTGATTCTGCGTCTTTCATGGCTGCAGCAGCTGAATGCTAGAGTTGGGGTTTCGTTAATTTGTATTAGAAATGCATAATTCCAATCAGGACATGCAAGATCGGAGGTAAGGATCTTCTTCGATCTCTCATTTCAATGGTTTTGAATTATGTTCCTTTCTGTGGGTTCATTTTTTTTTTTCACTTTGGGTTTTGAAATGAAGCTGAAGAATAAATAGATAAGGAATTTTCAAAAATTAACTGTGACTTTTAGGTTTTAATTCTGTATTGTTATTTGATGCTATGAAAATAATTATGATTTCGAATTTTCTTTGCTCCAGTCTGCCTGTTTGTTTTAATGTGGGCTAGATTTGATAATTTTCTTCAGTGAAATCCTAAAAAACTTGAACATACTATTTGCTCTATTGCTCATTCATGATTTCTCGTAGTCTGGTAGAAATGATGGATACTGTACAAAGCAATCTTTACCTCTGTAAAGACCCTAATCCAGAGATAAAGCTTCCGAAAACGTAATCTTGTCAGTAGACACCCACAATCCTCAAACTCACCATCATTGTTCGTAATGAGCCAATTCCAAATAGTAATCTCCAAACATTGTTGGCCCTTTGAAGGTTCCTAGAGTTTAATTTCAAACATAAAATCACTGATAAAAGGAGGGTAAGAAGAAATGCCCAAAGAAACCCACTTCGTTACCAAATATAGAACTGGTGAATAAAGTGTGGGACTTTGGGAGTGACCAATAATCTCTTGACTATGAGAGATCGAAGAAGAAAAATTGGAGGAGAAAGAACCTAAGGCTGAAAAACAGGTTTCACACTTTATGGGTGGGCAGTGACTCCAGTGAGGGTAATAGGCTGTTGTATAGTGACAAATTTTTCTTAGTTGGGATCAACTGGGAGGCCTATAGGTAGCTGTGCGTGGGTCTTGGGGATGGGGATGGGATTTTCACTTCCTTATTTATACGTTTATTTACTTCATTGGGCTGGTCTAGCAGTAGTGGGTAACTTATTATCATCAGTATTTCTTCTTTTCCTTTTACATACCTTTCCATATGCAGAAGCAAAGCTTGGTAGCTACTTGGCATCTTATAGGTATTGTTTTATTATACCCAAGATTAAAAACTATAAACCTGATATTTTTGTTCTTATCGTACTTTTATCAAAGAGAAAAAAGATGACTAAATGGATTGGTTCTATGCTCATTAGTCCTTCAGTTAGATGACTACAGAATTCATCTATTTATTTATGAATGACTTAGTGACGTTCACTTTAGAAGTTCGCTTATTTAGATTACCATATCCTTTTTCACCCATAAAAGATAAGAAAAAAATAAAAGAGATTGCTATATCCCTTTAAAGACAATTAGTCTTTGATGTTCGAACTTTGTAGGTTATGTTAATTGTGATTTGTAGGTTGATTCGTTCTGGAAGCATAATATTCTTCAAAGTTTCCACTTACACGGGAAACCACAAACATTCACAACCTCCCACTACAGTCTTTGCTCTTGTCATGTATTTTATGTTTGTATTGTGCTAATAATGTGGCTGCTTTATAATCAGGAGTAATTCAGGCATGGAGGATTCTCCTGGGATTACCATTGAATTTCTTCGGGCACGTTTACTGTCCGAAAGGTCTGTCTCTAGAAGCGCAAGACAAAGAGCTAATGAGCTGGAAAAAATGGTATGCTTAAAGTTACAGGAATGCCTCAAGTTTACCTCGTTTAATCTAGTGCTTAAAGAATTCTTTCTCCCTCTCTATATCTACTTAGAAGTGTTGTTTTTCTACACAATTTAGGTAGAAGAACTGGAGGAACAGCTTAAAATTGTTTCTCTTCAAAGAAAAATGGCTGAGAAAGCCACAGCAGATGTTCTTGCCATTTTGGAGGACCAGGGGGCAAGTGACATTTCTGAGGAATTTGATTCAAGCTCTGATCAGGAAACCCACCAAGAATCTGAAATGGGTAATAACTCGAGAAAGGAAGACGAGAGCTTTTTAATTTCAAAGGCGAGAAGAAATGAGCACGAGGAACATTTAGGTTCTGACCTTGATTCTTCTTCAATACCTGGTAGAAGCTTGTCTTGGAAAGGCCGCATTGATTCTCCGCGTTCTCGTGAAAAGTATAAGGAACCATCCATGAGAAGACGTAGCACTTTTTCAGCCATTGGTTCATCTTCTTCAAGACATAACCTTGGAAAATCTTGCCGCCAGATAAAACACCGAGAATCAAGGTATATTGATTTAACTTACTTTCTTTGTATGGACACACACACACACACACACATAAAGGTATATGAATGTGGACCTAAGTGAAGACATGCATTATAGTCTTTGGATCAGATATGAACAACTGAGATGCACCCACCATTACCTAATGTGCTCCTGAAATCTTCATTTTTCAGATTCAAGAGAGCAGTCTGCCAGATTGACTTTTCCTTCCCCCATTTTTCATTCTGAAATAGATGCTATACCAATAGTTGATTTATTTATTTTATTTCCAATTTACTTTTTTCCAGCCAATAAAGAGTTGGAGTTTAACTGGTTTTGCATATCTATTGCGTAAGACTGTACGTGGTTCACACCAGACATGTCACGAGTATTGACCTCATCATATCCTGCTCAGTTCTGTATTGATTCTCCCAAGACCATGATACAATATAAATCTTTCTGAGAGAAAAGGATTTTCCAAGTGAACATCCTTTCTTCTTGATGTGTATTATGGGTTTTAACTTCTTCGTTTACAAAAATGGTGTACTTGTGCATTTCAGGTCAGTAGTTGAGCGCTCCAAAGTTGAGCAGGTGAAGTTTGATGATTCTGAAGAAAATGGAGTTGCTGCTTCTTCAGAAGGTCTTCCAAATTGCTCATACAGTGACCCTGAGAAATTGGGAGAAGGTTCTGAATCCCAGAAAGAGAAAGTTTTATTGAAGGATGCACGCACAGGGAGCAAAGAACATCAAGGGAATGGTGACCTTGATTTTAATGGGCATGGAAGAAACAAAGACATGGAAAAAGCACTTGAATTTCAGGCACAACTTATTGGCCAAAATGAAGAGATGGAAAAGGCTCAAAGAGAATGGGAAGAGAAGTTCAGAGAAAATAACACCAGTACACCGGTATGCTTATATGAACATTGTCACACCAGACTTATTTAACATACTTTTTTCTTTGACTTAAAATGTTACTACTAATGCACTACATACAAAATATTGGTTAATGCTTGAAATTGATACTGCTACTGCATGGTCAGCACTACCACAAAATATCATCAATAGCTCACTCATCGCTTCACTCCACTTCCTCTAATTGCATTTATCACCGGCCTGCAGTGCTCAATGCTATCAACTACCACCAACAGTGTTTCCATTGTTATCACTACCAGTCATCACAACCTCATTTCCCAATTGTGCCTCTGGCTCCTAGTTTTAACCTATACATCTGTACTTGAGTTTTCGCATGTTTGGGGTCATTCTATTTTCAGTTAAATAATTACTGTTCATACAAGAATCTACTTCTCTCTTGTCAATTTTTGGGACATTACTAGGATTGACTCGGCCTTTTGAAAGGTGAAATTGTAGTTGAGTTATATTCAGTGAGGCAGTAGCCACTTGGCTAGAAAAGATTTACTCTTTTGAAACCCAAGACTAAGCACATTGGCCCAACTCTGCCACCAAGGCCTTTTCGGTCCAGTGAGAAGTCTGCCTGGGAGTTTGAGTGTAGTCATTAAGTAAATAAAGAGACATCATCGGAGGTGATGCTAAAGTTTTATCAAAAGGCGTTTGTGCATCTAGTTCGTAGAGTCTATTTGAGTTCTAATGGTCATAAAGTGTCTTTAAGTTCTCAATGGGTCTCTTGTTATTTAATGAGCAATAAGTCTGTCTGAGGAAAATGCATTTGAAGTCTATAAATAAGGCTATCTCCTGTAACGCAGAGTCCTGGTGCCTTGATATCTCCTCGTTACTCTCTTCTCCTCCCTTTATTCTCTATCTTTCTGGTTTACTGAAATTTACAGCAACTCTTAATATATGTTTCCGAGAATCATTTCCATATAGCAAGATTTTCTATCACCTAAAGCTCACCAAAAAGGAAACATAAAAAATGCCTTGATGCTTCAGATTATATAATTACTTTTTGGCTGTTAAGCCTAGATAATAAATTTGTTGCATAAACATATTGATTTCAGTTTAGCATATAGCCATTTGCCAACTTGTAATACATTACTACTGTGGTTCTGTGATACAGTGTCATTGCTTCTGTGGTTTAAGCCTATAAGAGTTATGCATGCCTATAAGGTTCTTGCTTCAGCCATGATATTGGAGTAAAATGTACAACTGTATAGCTTCTTTTCCCCATAAGTTGGGCATACACAAGTCTGGCATGTTGGAATTTGGACTTCTGTAGGGAAGTAGTGATCCCTAACTTGATTTTTAGTTAATCGTGTCTGGATGGCATTTATCTAACCTGTAACTCAGTCAAGTTGTGCTTGCATTGACACATATCTTGTGATTAATAACTCAAACCTAGGAGCCCTTATCTCCATATAAAACCCATCATCATACATTGGCAGAAATTAAAAATTTGTATGATCAAGATGCTAGGAAAATCTTAATTCTACGAGGGTTCATACCGGGTAAAAAAAAAGAAGAAGAAGGTAAAATAGCTTAATATTATACTACTTGGTAAGAATCTCTGTGCTAAAATTGGTTATCTGTTCAGCACTAAGTCGATCCATTTATGCATGCCTCGAGGTGGTGCCAGTTTTAGGTTTGATTGAGTGATAGTACAACCCTTTCCTGTTTCGTATTAGGTTTTTGCCATCTTATTATATCGTTTTTCAAGCTGCTCACGTTGTTTGTATATGGATGACTACGATACATGGAGGCATCCGCTTCAACTCTCATGATATGTATGTTTCATAGCTGAGTGAGGGCTTTTTGTTGGGCATTTATGAAAGTATAACATGGTAAGGAATAAACATAATCAACTAGATAACCTACAAGGATTTAAAAGCCTAAACTTAATCAATCACATAACTTTGAACAAATAGCAAATACAATGATATAAACATACTTGAGTATGAGAAATAAATGCTAATTAACTGAGATGGAGGAGGTTGTTTAACACTCCCCAGTGTATTCGATGATCTAGGAGAGACAAGATTTGACTGGAGAAGTTGGAAGCAAGGTGTAGACAAGCCCCTGAGGGAGAAAGGTGGTGTGCAGCGGCCTTGAGAGGAAGAGGGGCAAGTGGCAGCCTAGGAGAGAGAGGGAAACGGGTGCTGTATTTTGGAGAAAGCGAGAACAAGGATCTGAGAGAGCCTTGGCCGCTCTGTACCAGTTAGAAGTTGGAGTATTTCTGTGTCTGTCTCGTAGGCAATTAGCTTAGAGAGGAGTTTATATAGATACAAGACTTGACAATTAGCTAAGGAATTAAAACTTACAACTAAGGATTTAAAGGCCTAAACTTCGAACAACTAGCAAATTTAATGAATATAGACATAGTAGACTATGAGATAAAAATGCAGCAGAGATTACGGATATGGTTGAAGAGGTTTGTCTAACAGAATGAGAGAATGAGAGTGGCATAATTTTGCTCTCATTTTCATATGTTGGTTTGTTAAAATAATGCATTTGGTGGTTCTAGTCAGTTGTTAACCACCTTAAGTAGTAAAAGCAATTTCTATTGTAGTAAGTTTATTTATTTGGTTTTTTATCACTTACTCTTCTTTTTTTAATTTGGTCATATAGGATTCGTGTGACCCTGGGAACCATTCAGATATCACTGAGGAAAGAGATGAGATGAAGGCTTCATTTCCTGCTGAGATTGCTGCTTCCCAAGCTCAGGAGGCAAAGTCAGAGGCAAGAGATGCTTGCCTATTTGAGGAAAAGACCAAAACGCAGCCAAATGGTTTTCTACCACCTTCAGATGTAGAGATGGGAGGAATGCAGGATCCGCTGAATAGAAGCAGTGTTGCTTCTGCCTCACCAGTTCAAGAATTTGCATTCCCCACGGCATATGAAAAGCAAACTCAAGAGAGCCTAGAAAACAATTCTCATCAACCTTCACCTGGCTCCCATCATGACCCACTTTTGCTTGGATCATCCCACAACAGGTCATCAGTTGCCTCTTCTTCCGATGAAGACAGTAGTTTACGTAATGCTTCAGGGAGCAGAAATGACCTGTATGCATTGGTGCCTCACGACTCACAGGATCGGTTGGGTGGTGTACTGGATGCACTTAAAAAAGCAAAGCTATCACTTCAGCAAAAAATGACTAGATTGCCTCTACTAGATGGTACATCTGTTCAGGAATCTATTGAACCGTCTATTCCTGCTATAACAACTGGAAGCAGATTGGATATTCCTGTTGGGTGTGCTGGGCTTTTCAGATTACCAACTGATTTTGCAGTTGAAGAAGCTGCGACTAAAAATAGCTACCTTGGTTTGGGATCTTCCTTATCATCGGCAAGATATTTTCCTGATAAGGGGATGGCAGCAGCTCCCACCGATCAATTTGTCAGAAGCACTTATATTGAGACTAGACCACCCTTTTCTAATCATGTTGGTGATCGATTCATCGCAAGCCCTTATGTTGAGAATAGACAAACCTTTTCTACTGGTGCTGGGGATCGAGTTGTTGCCAGTCCTTATGTGGAGACTAGAAGAGCTCTCTCTTCTAATGTTGCAGGTCAATTCATCACCAATCCCAGTATTGAGACTAGACCGCCCTTTTCTAACAATGTTGGTGATAGATTCGTCACAAGCCATTATGTTGATACTAGACCAACCTTTTCTACCAATGCTGGTGATCGATATGTCGCAAGTCCTTACCTTGATATCAGACCAACTTTTTCTTCTGATGTTGCTGGTCGATTTGTCACCAATCATAAAATCGAGACCAGACCAAATTTTCCCATGAATGTTGCTGATCAATTTGTTACTAGCGCCTCCGGTGAGACTGATTTTTCTGCTGATAATAGATTTCTTGGTGGTCACTATGCAGAATCTTGGTCAAGAGGTTCTACGCCGATTCCACATTTTGATCCCTACTTAGATATGAGCCAACCGTCATCCAGATATACCAATTCCACCACCTATCAGAACTACCCTCCTTTTTCAGACCCGACACCCTGGACAACATCTGATGAAGTATTAACAAGACCCTTTCCACGAAGGCCTGCTGGGGTACCCGCAGTTCATTTGTCATCGTATGATGATCCTGGCAGACCTAATATGTACAGATAATAGGAGTCATTAGTTAGTTGATTACGGTGAACCTTAGTAGTGAGTAGTGGTTTGGTAGATAGGTTTGAACTCAAGGACCTGGATATTTTCCTTTGTTCTACCCTTTATTTTATTTTTTTTCCTTTTCACCTTTTCCCTCTCCCTTGAATTTTCTGTATTTATCGAAGGAGATTGAGGTTGTAAACACATCCACCACCATAGTTAGTGCTCCTATCTTTTGTTGGCTTTTGCTTCACTTGATGTTTCATTCAAACAGTTCTCCTTTGCAGTGTATGTGCACATTCACACATTATTTGGGACACAGATTACTCTCATATAAATGGAAGTGAAACATAGTGTTGCAAATGGAAGTGGCCAAGTGGGTATATCAATTGGCCTGCTAAGAATGAATTCTCATCCTTCCGCTCCCCGTCGTGATTACTTCTGATTACTGCAAACGGACCTTGATGTCTTTTATATAGTTTCTAGTTTCTGGTTTCTTATATATGATATGGAGAACAGTTCTCTCATGATCACAACTTAAATAGGTTGGCAACACTAGAGTGACCTTTTTTTTTTTTTTTTCTGAGTAGTAGAAATGATAACTTTATTTATTAATGGTAACATTACAAAGAGATCTGTAACAAAGTGGCCCGCCGTAAATATAAGTCTCTCACACATAAAGTTACACTAACATACATATGTTCGCTCAAAAACACAGAAAACACAGAAAAATTACAGAGTACAGAGCAAAAAAGTCCGCATACCACAGGACTTTATTCAAGGAACAATTTGAAACCCCATCTTATAAATTCTTTATTTGGGGAAAAATCATTGTCTGCACTACAATAGTTGAATGTACTTGTTTCTTCCTAATGCTTTGAACCCAAGCAAAATTAGAAGAGTACTTAAGACACAAAACAACACCAGACCGCAGAGCACCACACAACACAACACACACCTCTCTTTAGCCTTCTGTCCTGCTACTCCATTCTCCAATCCCCTTTTTAATCTTTGCAGGAATCTTGGTACAACTAGTCTTCCATTAAGGTGTTCAAACCATAAGACAAGCTGATATAAAATATTTACCTGCAGCAAAAGGAAACAATAAAGAAATATAAATTTGAGTACATTGAAAGATGAAAGAGAGAGAAACTACCAATATCCACTAAACAAGTTCAGCCTTACCCAGAAGCTCGTGCGCATGAAAAATCCCCCTTCAGGATTAATATCAGTGCATGAAGCCATTTCAGTTTTTTGGTCATAGCTATAAAATTCCATGGTCTCATCACCATCCACAAGTAGTGAGGATTGAGTTGATGTCATCTGAAAAATTACAGTCAATACTCAAGTGAGAAAGAAGCATTCATGAAGTCTAGAATGTACTTCAGATTAAGTAACTAACCGCATTTTATCATTTTTGGTGTGTAAATGAAGTATATTAGTCCTCAAAGATTGATTTTTTTTTTAATTAATTAATTTATTATTATTATTATTTTTTTTTTTTTTAAATGTAGATATAAACATAAGCCTATTACTTTTATTACCATCGTAGCTCCTGAAGATTTGCTGCAAACTGGACAAGTGTATTGACTGTTGCTCTGAGTGCAAGTCTAGGGAAACACAAGAAAGGTTGAGAGATTCAACTCAATCACTTCTCATAAATATGTATCTAACAGAGAAAGGGAAAACAATGTAAAAGATATATGAAATTTATGTGAGAGAAATAGAAACCTTGAAGCAAGCTAAATGCATACAATGGCCACATGGTAAAGCTTTGATTCTTGAACTTGATGTGAATAAGAACTCATTGCAGACAGGGCAGTTGGTTTCTAGACATTTCTCCTGGCACTTGTGGTTCACTGAAGCCATCCCCATGCAACAATTGCACGACATGCAGTGAAAATAATCAATGCCAAGGCCCTTCCCTACTCGGCATAAGTTGCAAAATGGACAGTGGTAGACATTCCTGAGTAAGGAAATCGGTAACTCAGAAAACTGATATGTTTTCGGTTAATTGAAGAACACATTATCAATCTGAAGTTACTTGTATTGATGAGGATATCTACTTCAGTTGTAGAAACTTCAGCTAGTGTAACCGTATCATATGACTGATCAAAGTTTTCTGATATAGTTTACTTTTTATTTTTTTAAATCCACACACAGTAGATGAGTGGATTTAAGAAGAATTGAAAAATTACTTCAAAAAGAAAAGAAAAAAAAAAGAATTGAAATTTATGATAAATAATGGTAACTTACAAGTATTATGTTCTAATAGATTTTGTGTACCTGTCATCATCAAAGAGGTTGCAAATATTACAATAATATTTTGCCATTGGAAATCCATTGCAAGAAGCTGTCGAGCATACTGACCCAACTGGCTGAATATTAAGACAGCTCATACACATCATTTTGGATGTTGCTTTCCTGCAAAAAGAGAATGGATGATTAGCTATAGAATTTCTCAACTTGAGAAGAAGCTAGATTATCAGAAAATTTATTACCTATCCATTGGGTGGTCGCTCATAATGTCATGGCAAAATCTACAAGTGAACAGTTTGCCGCAGCAAGCAGCTAGGAGTTTGCAGTTTCTCTTGTAATGCTGGCAGCCATACACTGTTTTCTCATGATCTCGAAACATTGGTGACAGTCCCCCTAACTGTTCACTATTTGAACTATCCACTGCTATTGCTATAGTTAAACTCTGCTGAGCAGCAATCCAGTAACTAAAATAGAACATCAGTACTTTCTATTATGTTGGCAGTTATCACTTATCAAATCATTAGGTTTCATGTGCAAGATCATAAAGTAGGTGGCAACAATCAGACTAACCTAGTCATTTGATGCTTCAAGTTATTCCGCGTATGAGAGTTGAAAGTATGATCAATTTGGTGATGGCTTTCTTCAAATCCAGTACCTTAAAATAGACAAAACATATAGAATCATTGTCAACAGAATGATATAGACATAGAATATCAAAGTGTATGCTGCAGGATTTTTAGCACAAACCTTTTATGAAAATGCTAGTTTCTGGTTTAGGCGGTAGAGTTGACAGTGAGCTTCCTTTCCCGCATTCACTAAGCCACTCCTTGAACATTGTATTTTTTGTAACATTCTTGAAGGTATCCATCATTTTACTCTGTTCATCCTCAGTAAGTGCAGAAGTAACCCATGGTAACATAGATTGGAGAACTTCAGCACCTGTAGTCCCCAGTATGAAACCGATCATTTTGTTTTGCTCCTCCACAGAGAAGTGTGCTCCAAATAATGGCCACAGCTCAAGCTCTTCCCGGTACATGTGCTCATCTACCATCATTCTTAGCGACATGAACATTATTCGAAGCTTGTTTGCCAGCTCATAGTACTTTCCCACACATTCACTTATGGGGGCACCAGCTCTTGTACCTCTGTGAAGGTGAGAAAGCTCAAGAAGAACACCTGAAATATTTTCAAATGCATCTTCCTCTTGCTTATTATCAAGTGTGTAGGAGTGACTTACATTTTGAAGTGCGTCTCTGGATTCCATTGCCGGATACAATACAAAATCCTCTGCATTACTATGAGCTCTATATAAGCCCCATAACAAACAGAAACTTTCAATGAACTGCTGAAGAAATATTTCATCACAGTTACTAAGCCTTTCAGATTCAATGTCTAGATATTCCAAGTGACGGAGTATGGCCTTATGAACTTTAAAAACAACATCTATTGGTTGTGCAGGTGTTCCAGTGGTGGAACAGCTATTGAATTTTTCACAAACTGAATGTGATGGTGACATAGAGTTGATATGCAAGGAACTAGATGAGCATAAGCAGTCATTAGAAGCCTTGCTAGCCCAACCACAAAAGAGCTGCACCAGTGCGATATCTGATGCTGGAGCTGTATCACAACTTGGTAAGAAACTATGTATTGTAATCATCAAGTCAGTAAAGTAGTATATCAATCTATAGAGGAGAAGGGTATTGAACCTGCCAACTGCATGTTATTGACAAAATTCTGGGCTTCATTTGCAGTCAATGACTTTACCAGCCATGGCAAGACACGCTCAATTAGTTTCAAGGGCATCACACACAAACTCTGATGCAGAACTTCCTGTTGTCTTTTAATGCTCAAGTGCTTTCGAACAAGTGGAAGTACCTAGAAAGGCAAGGAATCCAGAATCAAAAAGGGATACATAGTGCAGTTCTAGTCATGCATTGTTGAGAGTATACTAAGACTTCCAACCATCAACCTGTTAACAGTTGCATGGCAATACATTAGATCTTCAGACATTTCAAGACTCCAACCACCACCAATTGTTTTTGGATTGCACACACACACACACACACACACACACACACATGTATGTATGTTTGCATATATACTCTTTCCAAGAAATTAAAAATTACAATATCATCTTCACATAAATGATACAGAGAAGCAGATTAGAATATTGTTATACATCTCAAAAGTCTAGACTCCAGACTTC
The DNA here is from genome assembly GCF_958449725.1 of Rosa rugosa. Lineage (NCBI taxonomy): Eukaryota > Viridiplantae > Streptophyta > Magnoliopsida > Rosales > Rosaceae > Rosa > Rosa rugosa. The sequence goes on from NC_084825.1 coordinate 18,571,683, forward strand.
CATTTAAGTCACTTTTAGTTGTGTACTGTATTATTCATTGTACTGGTTCCATAATATGCTGCATAGCTTTGCAGAAGCTACCAAATATCCCCGCAAGATACTTTTGATCAATAAAGAGAGCTCACCTCAACTTCCTCATCATGGAAATGCACCTTTAAAGTTTTCATTATTTGATCAGCACGGGAGCATATCTTTGAATGAAATTCAGCAGCTGTGGAAGGAATTGTTGATGCACTTTTTAAACTTCCGAGCAAACACCTAAACTCATTGGTTAGATTTACTTCATTTCTGTGCTCATGGAAAATTGAAATTTCTCCATACACTGCAGGATATAGAACCGTTTCCTCAGCAATACTACAACAGAGTAAAAAAAGAATCAGTTATTGTCGGGTGAAAGAAGAGGAAAAGTAGTCCATCACAGAAAATTAAAGCAATTGAGCAACACCATTCATTACTAAACATTCTTAATGACTAATCAAATAATATAAACAAGCTAATGTTTCAAGAAAACCTGTGAAACATGCAAATTTCAGCAATAAATTGCAGCCTGTCATAGAAAGCCAGTAAATCATAATTAATAACATCTCCAGAAATAGACTTCTTCTTCTCTTCCGCAAGTGTTTCATTCAACTCTGTCTCAATAGCATGATGCCAAAGCAACGTATCATCTATTGGATACACCCCATTGAACTCATATGCACAACTTGTATCATCTTTTCGATCAGCTGTCATGCCAGCACAATTGTCTTTCCCTTCCATCCAGGTGAAAATGACCTTCAATAAACAAGAGATACTTGTAATCAATTGCATGCACTTGATAGCAAAAAATAATTGAAACCAATCTGAATGTATAATATTGGAAAGATCAAGAAGGCTAACCTCTTGGAGAAGCTTCTCGGCTGGTACTATCATACTTAAGCACTTGTACAGATGCTGACATTCATCAAGTGACAAGGAGGACGCTAGCCAGGGAATGAGTTTAGCCACTATATTCGTGGGGATGCTGCTCAAAAGCTTCCAGACTAATGAAGCTTGCTCTTCAACTGAGAATTTCTGAATGAGCAAAGGGATGATCTGATATTTGTTGAAAAGAGAAAAGCATATATATATATATATATAGGATCCAACCGCAAATTATACTTGGAAGATCTATTAAAATATTGATGAAAAACATCAAATTGAATACATGATAGAATCCAATCATGCATGTACTTTGGAAATAGTCAGCGTGACTCTACAGAAAATAATTGTTCGATAATCATATGGTTGTGAAAAATAATACTTTTGGAAGTGATGGGATTCTGGTTATTATACAGTGAAATACATGACTTCGATAGTTAGATCTATCTGCTAATTAACATCCTCCTAGCCTGAAACACCAATTACAATCATGAAAGAATCCAATCATGCATGTACTTTGGGAATAGTCAGCGTGTGACTCTACAGAAAATAAATGTTCAATAATCATACGGTTGTATCTGGGACAGGAACTTATGCAACAACAACAAAAAACATACATTTCCACAATTTAGATCACAAGGGAGCATGGTTATGTGTATATGTGTATAGATGACATGAGCCAGGGTGAAAAATAATACTTCTGGTTATTATACAGTGAAATACATGACTTAGATAGTTAGATCTATCTGCTAATTAATATCCTCCTAACCTGAAACACCAATTACAATTGCCCAATACCATTTTGATCAAGGAGCATAAGTCTCCTAATTATACTAAGAGGTCGTAGGTTCTTCAAAAAAAAGAAGAGGTCGTAGGATGTCATCTAAGATTTCTGACTTGTATCTGATTAAGAATTGAATTACAACTTAAAACTGAACGGTTCAATTTTGATCTTCACATAAAGACAAAGAGCTCTCTCATATACAGTCAGCTTTTTGTAAGGATCGGAATCAGTGGAGCGACATTTAATTTTATATAGCGAAAGTCCACTAATTATATACAAGGGGAAGCATACTAAAGTGTACGTAGATATAATGATATTATACATTTAAGTGGAAAACCAACACCTCTCTTATGCTTGAATTTACTAAGTTGTCATTGTCTCAAAATTATATCTGTATATAACAAAAATGAATGTTCTTCATTAAATTTTTATGTATTTAATTACTTACAAATCACATATTGTTTTCCATCTCAACTGTAATCTGCAGAAGATGTATGTGCCTGCATTAGTTCTTTTTTCTTTTGAAAAATTAAAATGATCAGAAATTTTCATTCAATACAGATGAAAAGATTGTAAAGCTCATAACCATGTATTGTCGGTCCTGAGGTTCTTGATGCCCAGGGCGAAATTTTTTTTTTGGTGTCCAAGGCTGGTCTGGAGAATTTTTTGATGATGATTTTGAGATTAATTTGGCTCCGTAAAGTTATGAATTAACAAGTTTTTAGAATAATTATTAGAACCACAAAAACAAGAAATATAACTTCTACTATTCATAATTTCAAAATTGAAGAACACCCAATACCTATTTTGATATATACTTCAACCTGCTTAATGGAATGTCAAAAAATTTGTCTAATCACCTTAGAAGAACTAAAAAAATGAGAGGAGAAAGATTAGGAGATGAAAAACATACAAGAGAAAGACTAGAGGGACAAATGATGAAAATGAATTGAGGAATTGAATGACCATTGAAACCCCAAATTTAAAGACAAATTCGTTTGATTTCAATATTTTGGAGAGAGTGAGAGACTCAATAATAATGGTGCTTAATTTTTTGCAGTTCTCGATGACTTGAATAGTAGAAGAATGAGAAGAAGAATAAAAAAACACACAATTATTACATCTAAAATTCTGAAATAATTTTTTTTTTTAATATTCTGCAGCATATATTATTGAAAATTATATAATATATATATATATATATATATATATATATATATATATATATATATATATATATATATATATGTGGTGCCCCACCTTCCCTTGGGCCCTGGGCTGTCGCCAAGGCTGCCCTTGGGCAAGGCCGGGCCACTATTACTATTACTACTAACAATAGTACTCTCTAATTCCGATAGAAAAAATTTGGCAAGTAGGGCTTAATTTGATAAAAAAACGAGCCTACTAACTAATACTCCAAAAACATAAGCCTGCATTTTTGTAGTAAATATAAATAGCAATAGAATACAGAAAAAAACAGATAAAACAAATGGATTATACCTGCTCCTCTTCCTTGGCCATACACTGGCTAAACATTGTTTGAAGGGATCCTGTAAAGCACAGCAACACCTTGCTTGGAATATTTTCCTCATTTTGTATGCTAGAAATTAGCAGCTTAAACAGATGATCGAAAACAAGTATTTGATTCTGGTGTTGAAGGAAGTAGGTTTCTGCTATATTTTTGACCCGTGCATCAACAGCTGCATATATCACCTGCATTTCCAAAATTTAGTGGCAACTCGAGTACTAATAAATGTTCTATTTCCAAACAGTCTCTAAATATATATGTTATGTGGCTAAACGGTTAATTTAAAGCAGTCATGCATGATCACACATTGTGATCGTGTTTGGTTGTCAATCTAAATTTGTGTGCAGCGGAAAAAAAAAGTGTGGTAATGGTGATTTACGAGAACTAAACAACATAATAGTTTATTTATATATATCAAAAGACATAATGCACTTCTAAATACATTCTTTAATGTTGTACATACCTCATCTTTGACACTTAAGTAGTTTTCATAAATCAATTTTAGAAAGTTGCACCGCTCAAAAAATGCCCGAAATTCTACACTTTGGCCGTTGGCATAGCCCACTGTTGATCGGTGAAGCACATCAAGCTCATTAGACATTGCTTTGTGAATGAATGAAATTATTGAAATTGGTGAATCTGGCTTGGATGGGGATGACGCCTTTTCCTTTTGCAATGCCATTAACGTAAACGTTTCCGTCACTTCAAAATTGGTTGTTTTGAATTAGAAGCCGTGCCTTCTCACAAGTCTAGCTTGGATTATGATTTGCAAAGGTGCATTATTTATAAGAATCACGGGAAAGGGGAAGCTGAATTGTATATAGCTAGTTTAGTTGACATGGTTCCACGTGGTGATTTTGTTGTACATAAACAAATTATGCATGTTAATCCAATAATCCAAATTAACGTGAATACATATAAACTAAACTAATTAGGAAGTGGGAGACTGTATTGGCAATCAAACACAATTAGTCAAGAAATAAGTGCATGATTATTGCCATTGTCTGCTGTTATGGAATATCTAGGCGGCAATGATGTGGCAAAACAATAAATAAGAAATTAGTCAAGAAATAAGTGCATGATTGATTATTTACCTGAAATTCAAAACAATTTCATACGAAATTCAAATGTGTACGCATGTATTATAAAGGGTGTTCTAATTCAGGTCAAGCGTGCATGATTCTTGCCATGCCGCCTGCTTCTAGAGTATGCATTTCAATTGCCATTTATGGAGATGCTCATGTAAGTTGATATTGAACAATTACAAGCTTATATTTAGCACAACAATTACTGTTACTAATAGAGCAAGTAATTAGAGACATTAAGTAATTCATATTCCCTGTTAAATATATTTATTATATGAATCAAATGAATACATTGGAAAACCTAAATAGCTTGAATCAAGCACTAAGATGTCGGAATACATATTTCATAGTGATTACAGACATTATTGTGATTACAATTATCCTTTATGGGAGGGCATTGTATTAGGATGTTTTCACTATAAATACTAGGTCCCTGTACCCTCTTTGATACGAGCTATTCAGTTCTTGCCCCATAGATAGATAGCAAACAAACAAAGAGAAGTGCAGAAGATCTGTATTTGAGATGGCTTCATCAGTTCCAGCAGGTATACATCTTGTTCTAAAGATGTGCATAATTGTTTCTCTATAATTATATATGCATCTGTGTATGTGAGTGCAATATATGTGTTTGTGTTTATATGCAATTGTATTAGTTTTCAGTTTTTGGACTTACAGTTGGTATCAGAGCCTTATTGCATATGTCATAAACCACTTCAGATTTGTATGTTGGGTTTTGCACGTTTTCTTCCTAAACAAAATATAATAAAATAAGGACACTAACTTATTAAAATATAAGTCTTGTCTCTAGCAAACCCAAACCTTGGCCTACTTGCGGACCCAAAGTTCATTTTTTTTTTATGACAAGCCAAAGGTCACGTGCACACAACACATATGCTCAAAATCAAGACCTCTATTCATTGTTGTCTTTTATCTGGTCGTCTTCAGCAGTTTTCCCAGAATTGGGAATTAGGGTTCTAGAGAAAATCATTATTGATCCTGTGAATTCCGCGTTTTTGAACCAAATTGCTGTAAGATACAATTTCGATATGCCTTTGTATGTTGCTGTAAATGTTTATCTTGCTCCGATTAACTCCAGCAGTAGCAGGAACACCGGGTTAGTTCCCGTTTTCAATATTTTTTTTTATGTATATATGATTCTTGATTGAGCATCTGAAACACTAGAAGCATTCCTGGCATGCACTTAGGTTAGAGTACATGGGGACCAGATGAAATTTACTTTAGCATGATTGATCTTGAATTTTTGACGTTTGGAACCGGTTGAAAATTTCTGAATGATCAATTGTCTGCTCTTGAATTCTGGTTGAATTATATATACATTTGTTTGTCTTGAATTGTTGACAAGATAATCTCCCATTTTGGTAATCCAACTTTCATAATCTTGCTCATGGAAATTCGTTGATGAACAGGTACGTTGTTCTCTTTCTTTGGTTTTAACTTAGCTTGCTTTGTTAAAAATTAAGGAGTAATAACCACTAGTTCTAGATTGCAAGATGGTATATTGACGCATATTGTACACATCAATCTGTCAATGTATTGTTTTGAAATCATTTGGATATAGAATTAGGAAAATTGTGTCTTTATTTCTTTTGGAACAAATTGTATCTTCAACAGAAGGATTAACTTTATGTTCTTAAAAATAAAACAGTGCATCATGAAGTATTAAAAACTAAATTCAGAGAACTGGACTTTTCTTCTTGCTATACATGTGTTGACTGTTCCAGGGATACTTTGGTTTTTAGTATTTTGGTTTTGCAAAATAAGAAACTTCAGCAATAACATATTCTTTTGCCATACAGGTAAGATTTGTTATTGAAAATTAATATGCATATATTGGGGATTCTGATTACCATATATTCTGGTTTGATTTCAAGTTGTTTTGTTGTGACTTGATTTCTGTTGTATTCATAGTTTTCTGAAATGTCTTTTAGACAGAAACTAAGGCAGAAAACTAAAGTTTTCTTTTCTTTTCTTTCCCAGCTTTGAACGCCTCAGGATTGTCCCTTGCAACCATTGAACCTCTCAATGGTTGTAACTTTAAGAAGTGGAAGGAATCCATAGAGCTTTACCTTGGCCTTCAGGGAATTGATTGGTGTCTAACTGAGCCCGAACCGCTGATAGATGACACTAGCTCTGACCTAGTGATTGTGAAACATAGAGAATGGGTTAGAGCCAACAAGATGACCAAGCTTATTCTTAAGCAAACCATGACTGTTGTGGTTAGGGGGAGTATTGCTGACAAAGACACAGCCACTGAGTTTATGGCTGCTATTGCTTTGAAGTTTCGAGAGAATGAGAAGGCAGAGATTTCTCTTCTGCTGGATATGTTGATGGGGATCAATTATGATTCCTCTAAGAGTGTCCGTGAGCATATCATGAAGATCATTGACATCACCACTAGGCTTGGAGATCTTGAGATACCCCTGCCTGTTGAATTTATAGTGCATCAGTCCCTAAGAACCCTGCCTGCCTTTTTTGGTCAGTTGAAGACCACTTATTTTACACAGAAGGATAAGTGGGATTTGAATGAGCTAATAGCGATATGTGTGCAAGAGGAAGATAGGATCAAGAGGGATGGACCACTTGTTGTGAATCTGATCTCAAAGTCGAAATGGAAGGGAAAAGGCAAAGCTGTTGCCTCTAGTGCAGTTAATTCTGGAGAAGGTACCAGTGGGACCAAGCCTTACAAACTTGGCCCCAAGAAATCTGTGAACAGCAAGGGTAAGAAACCGGGAGTCTTCAAATGCTTCTTTTGTAAAAAGGAAGGTCATATGAAGAAAAATTGCCAGGGATTCAAGGATTGGATGGCAAAGAAGGGTAAGTCACAGTTAGATACTTTCTCTATTGAAGTTAATTTAGTTGATTTATCTCCTAGTTCTTGGTGGATTGACACCGGCTCACCGATTCACATTACGAATTCATTGCAGGGCTTTCTAAGCAAGAGAGCTCCAAGGAAAAATAAGGTGCAAGTAGCAGTTGGGAATGGCATGGGAGTGGTTGTGAAGGCTATAGGCACAGTCCGTTTAGTGTTAGGCTCAGGCACTCATTTTGATTTGAGCAATGTTTTCTATATTCCCTCGATGAAGAGGAATTTAATTTCTGTTTCTCAGTTAGTGAAACAAAGATGTACTTTTTACATCGACTCTTTCGGAATAAAAATCTCCCATGATTCTCGTTATATTGGCTCAGCTTCTCTCTTGAATGATTATTGGTCTCTTGAATGTTCTTATCCTAAAGAAATATTGCTGATTGAGAGTGCACAGAAAGATATAAGTAAAAAGAGAAAACACAGTGAGAACTCAGCTTATCTTTGGCATCGAAGGCTTGCACACATATCTAAAGATAGATTACAGAGAATGGTGAAACAAAACTTGCTGCCTGCACTAGATTTTTCAGATTTTGACACCTGCATTGAATGTGTAAAGGGAAAAATGACTAACTCCAGAAATAAGGAATCCAATAGAAGCACAGAGCCATTGCAACTTATCCACACAGACATTTGTGGACCTTTTGCACACCAAACTATATGTGGTAATAAATATTTTATTACCTTTATAGATGACTGCACCAGGTATTGTATTGTTTTCCTCATTTCAGAAAAATCCCAGAGCCTAGAAAAATTCAAAATTTTTAGAACTGAAGCAGAAAAAGAATTGGGAAAAGAAATTAAGGCAGTGAGGTCAGATAGAGTGGGGGAATATTATGGTAGATATACTGAAGCTGGACAGCAGAAGGGGCCTTTTGCTTTGTATCTGCAGGAGCATGGGATACAAGCTCAGTATACAACTCCAGGTACACCAGAATCAAATGGTGTGTCAGAGAGAAGAAATAGAACTCTTCTTAATATGGTGAGGAGTATGATGTGCACATCAGGTTTGCCGAGATTCTTATGGGGAGAGGCTCTTAAAACTGCAAATTACATTACAAATAGGACTCCAAGCAAAGCTGTGGCTAAGACTTCTTTTGAGCTGTGGAAAAACAGAAAACCAAGTGTGCATCATGTGCATGTTTGGGGTTGTAAGGCTGAAGCTCGACCATATAACCCTCAAGAAGGAAAATTAGATCCAAAGACAATCTCAGCCCACTTCATTGGATATCCAGAAAATTCTAGAGGTTACAGGTTCTACTGCCCTTCTCACACCACAAGAATAATTGAGACCAACAAGGCTATTTTCCTTGATGAAATCAATTATTCTCACTCATATGAAAATCTTGAACTTGAGTTTCAAGAGTTACCTGAAGATGAGTCTGAAAATATTGGCATCCCCATCACTTTTGAAACTGCAGCTGGAGATATTGAACAGCCTCAACTTGAGGTTGTTGCAGAAAATTAAAATAACAATTTTGAAAATGTAGTGGGTGAACTGGATGAAGTAGAGCAAGAACCTGAGCCTCAAAACTTGCAAGAAGCACAAGTTGATCCTGAAGCAGCCCCTCAACAACTTAGAAGATCTGGAAGAATTAGAAAACCTGCTATTAACCCACAGGAGTATATGGTGTACTTGCAGGAAGCTGAATTTGATTGGGGAGAAGATAATGATCCGGAAAACTTTAATCAAGCCATTAATAGTGATCGAAGCTTAAAGTGGACAGAGGCAATGGAAGCAGAGCTGCAGTCCATGTATGATAACAATGTTTGGGAGTTGGTTGAGCCTACTGGGAGTCATAAACCGATTGGTTGCAAATGGGTTTTCAAAACTAAAAGGTGTGCTGATGGGTCAGTGGAGAGATTTAAAGCTAGACTAGTGGCGAAAGGGTTCACACAACAAGAAGGAATAGATTTTAATGAAACCTTTTCACCAGTATCTACCAAAGATGCACTCCGAATCATAATGGCTCTAGTAGCTCATTATGATATGGAATTACATCAAATGAATGTCAAAACTGCATTCCTCAACGGAGATTTGGATGAGGAGATTTATATGAAACAACCAGTAGGTTTCATAGAGCCTGGAAAGGAACACTTAGTGTGCAGATTGAATAAATCCATTTATGGATTGAAGCAGGCATCGAGGCAATGGTACCTAAAATTTGATGCAGTAGTTACTTCTTTTGGTTTTGTTGAAAATCTTGTTGATGAATGTGTATACATGAAAATCAGCGGCAGAAATTTTATTTTTCTGGTGTTATATGTTGATGATATTCTGTTGGCAAGCACTGATAAAGGGTTATTGCTGCAAACAAAGCATTTTCTTTCTGAAAATTTTGACATGAAGGATTTGGGAGATGCTTCATATGTTCTAGGGATTGAAATTACCAGGGATCGATCTAAACATCTTTTAGGTTTATCTCAGCAAGCCTACATTTCAAAAGTGTTGAAGAGATTTGAAATGCATACTTGTTCACCTGGAGCTGCACCTATGTCAAAAGGTGACAAGTTGAACAAAAATCAGTGTCCTAAGAATGAGTTAGAGAAGGAAGACATGAAAACCAAACCTTATTCCAGATTGGTGGGAAGCCTAATGTATGCACAATTGTGCACTAGGCCTGATTTAGCCTATGCAGTGGGTATGTTGGCAAGATTTCAGTCAAATCCAGGACATGAACACTGGATTGCTGGAAAGAAGGTGTTAAGATATCTTCAGAAAACCAAGGGTTATAGTTTGGTGTATAGAAGAGTCAAAGATCTTGAAGTGGAAGGTTATTCTGATGCAGATTTTGCAGGACTTTTTCCAGCTTCAGGAAAATCGACATCAGGCTATGTCTTTATGTTAGCTGGGGGTGCTATAGCTTGGAAGAGTGTAAAGCAAACACAAATAGCAACCTCTACCATGATGGCAGAATTTATTGCTATTTATGAGGCTACATGTCAGGGACTATGGCTGAAGAATTTTCTTGCACAGACTAAACTAGTTGATAGCATCATTTCAAGACCCTTGAAGATTCATTGTGACAACTCTGCAGCAGTTTATTTCACAAAGAATAACAAGAGATCCACCAACTCCAAGCACATTGACTTGAAGTATTATAGTGTCCGAGAGAGAGTAAAGCATAATGAGTTGATTATTGCCAAAATCAACACTTTGAACCAATTAGCAGACCCTTTCACTAAGCCATTAACCATTGCAGCTTTTGAAAAACACACTGAAAACATAGGCATTCTGCCTACTATAGATACTTGAGTTTTGTGGGAGTTTGATTGCTAGTTTCAGTGGGAGTTAGTGTTCATATAGTAAAGCTGGAAATTTTATTCCATTAAGTTGCAGAATTTTCTTTTGGTTGTATTTTTGAGATCTCATTGAGTTGTGAATCTTATGAATTTATGTACAATAAAATTTTTCTTTTACTGGATCCAATTGCGTAATTTTGTTACTGCAGTACTTGTTTTATTCTTGTGATTCTTTCAAATAACTATTTCATAATTGTATACAACTTCAGTTTATGAGTTATTTTGAATCATTTTAGTTTCATTCTAGACTTGAGCTGGATAACACATTCGGAATAGTTGCTGATGCAATTATGTGTTGAGGTTCAGGCATATGGAACCATTTAGAGGACCATATACAAATGCATTTAGAAGATTCATTAAACCTGCATTGTATATATTAAGTGACATCTTTGTGTCTCATGTAGTTCATGGTTGTGATGATATGTGATTGTGGAGTAGCTGTGCTTTTAAGTGCAACCTTTTCTGTAGTTCTTCATCATGATTATGGATTGACATAGATTTGATTAGGTACTTGAATACTTTTATCTCAGGTGCACACTTTGGATTAATTACTATGTCTAGAACTACAGTACTCTTGTTGTATAAACTTATAAATGTTCAAGTGGGAGATTGTAAGTTGATATTGAACAATTACAAGCTTATATTTAGCACAACAATTACTGTTACTAATAGAGCAAGTAATTAGAGACATTAAGTAATTCATATTCCCTGTTAAATATATTTATAATATGAATCAAATGAATATATTGGGAAACCTAAATAGCTTGAATCAAGCACTAAGATGTCGGAATACATATTTCATAGTGATTACAGACATTATTGTGATTACAATTATCCTTTATGGGAGGGCATTGTATTAGGATGTTTTCACTATAAATACTAGGTCCCTGTACCCTCTTTGATACGAGCTATTCAGTTCTTGCCCCATAGATAGATAGCAAACAAACAAAGAGAAGTGCAGAAGATCTGTATTTGAGATGGCTTCATCAGTTCCAGCAGGTATACATCTTGTTCTAAAGATGTGCATAATTGTTTCTCTATAATTATATATGCATCTGTGTATGTGAGTGCAATATATGTGTTTGTGTTTATATGCAATTGTATTAGTTTTCAGTTTTTGGACTTACAGCTCATGCTTAAGAGGACAACCAAGAGTCCATGGGAAGAGTTGTTAATTAATATTGACCAATTTTACCGAAAGGATCTGTTTTTTTTTATGACATACCGAAGGGATCTGTTGATGGGTGAGGTTTCGATATACAATTCTCAGTTGGAAATATATAATAATTCTTTCGAACCGTCACGTGTCCGTGATCAGTGGTCTAGCTAAAATATTGGTCAAAGTTGCATAGCCGTCTTATAATTGGTCAATTTGACATAATTTATTTTTTATTTGCCTCATATAATCACCATTAGAATATCTTTTGCAGTACTGGCTATTTTGTCTACCAAATTTAAACTAAAATAGCTAAAATGTTATATTGAGTAGCAAATTTTAAAAATATGTTTACATAGTTCTCTATTTTAGCTACCTTTAAATTTATATCATTTTTTAATGAATAAAACATATTTTAAGTATATCAAAAAATTATGAAAAAAAAAACACTAAAAATGAATGTTTTAAATTAACACGAATAATAGAGTGCTTCATCTTAATCTCTATTTTTAGGAGCCATATAGCTAAAATTAAAATGGAAGCTCAACAAGTTGGTAGAGTTGATAAAATAACTATAAAGTCTGCTAAAGATACTCTTACCTTGTTATTGTCACTACTGTATTGGGCCTAATCATCAATTGGCAATGCCATATGGTTAGTCGGCAGTACCCTCTAACTATCACCTCCTTGCATTCCGATCGGCAATACCCTCCGATGCTTCCCTGGTCAGCAGTACCCTCCAAGTGGCATGAGATGACTAGTCGGCAGTTCCCTCTAGTCATCGCCTATTTTATGACAAGTATTTTTAATGAGATTTTCCAGAGTTTTGAGATGATTTCACTGATGATTTGAAGTTATTTTACTAGACGAGATTTATAGTATGATTTGAGACTACAGTATATTTTTGAGATTTCTGAATGATTTTGAGGTATGGTATATTACCGTTGAGTATTTTAATTAGATTTTGAGGCGGCTTTCAACATGATTTACATCATGAGTTGAGATTTCAGTACCCGAGGATGATTAAGAGTATTTTCATGAGTTTTGTAATATTTTTGATATGCTCTTTTCAGTTAACATTTAAGAGTATTTTACAATACATTACTGCATGCTCGATTTTTATGTGAAAACCAAATTGGGAAAGCATTAAATCTTATTTTTATTTCCTTTGAAATTATGTATTTTTCTTCCACTCACTCTAACGGTTTTTCAAATGCTTTTTCCTGGGCTTTTCGGTTTCTCGTGCCCAGTTTGCAGAATAGTTGAGATCGAGCTTGCGTGTATGAGTCCAGGCATAGTGACCACCACTTCTATCTCCCATGTAGGTTACATGTTAACCTACTTGTACCTTATTCCAATTCATTTGTCTAGATTGCTCTGATGACCACTTTCAGTTGTGTTAGTAAAAAGATAATTTGATATTCAAGATTATGAGTTTCAGATTTGGTTTATATTACAAGTTGAGTCAAAATATAAACATGCAAGAAATCTCTTGAGTATTGAAACATCATATATAGCATCTTGCCAAAAAAAAAAATCGTATATAGCAGACACAATTAATGATGAAAGGAATGCCAGAGAGACCTGCTTAAGGCACTCCAACTTTGATGCTTCAAATATGGCTAATTGTTTGTTCTGTATAACTAGAAGGTGTATCTCATCTTTCTGAAATTTAATGCCAATCTGAGCAGGAGGTTTAATGCCAATCTGAAGCGTATAGAAGTTGAACTTGCAGATAAATGCTAATTAAACGTACCTCACTAATAACTTCCATTCATCAGCTGTTTAGCAACTTCAATTTGTTCACTAGTTCCATCTATCTATACTGTTCTTTCAGCTGATGTGTCACTAGGGGGAAGAGGCAAAGGAATCACAAAACCATTTGACCTATTTAGGTTTACAACTCCAGTGACTTAAAAGATGGTTTGAAATCTCATCTATCTCACTAGAGCTGCTTCCACTACATAAACTGAACCCTCATAGCACAGAGAATAACTTTCTAGAAAGAGATGTAAAAGGAAGAAGAGGGAGGGGAAAAGAACTTAATTGCCCTCATATCATGTTTACTGCAAGGCATGTAGCTTTAATGGTAGGGTAGCCTCAATGTGGTTAAGTTCCTATTATGGAACAACAAAAGCTTGAAAATCAAACTACTTTAGAACCAAAGCATTGCCAATGACCCAATAATACACATCATGAAACGAATCAGAATGATTGATGCAAGATTAAGCAGTACAAAACTGTAAAGGTCAGAGTATATAAACTTTGTGTTCCACTAGCCAATAGCCACATTCCAAATTTAATATCTTGCACTAGTCAATATATTTCTTTCAAGGAGTATAAAACTATAAAAGAGTTAAAAACTTGTATTCCTTATTTCCTTATTTCAAGAAAGCATGGGAACATAATCTCTGTAATTGTCTTCTTTGGATTTGATTGAAGTCTAAGACAAAGAAAGTTCCAGATTGGTAAAAGAGACATAAAAGATCCCAAAAAGAATGCCCGGTCAGGTTCCCGTAATACAGCTCATAAATACATTACAAATCCATTTCTTTATCTCTTTTTTATTTTATTTAACTTTATATTTCTATTCCTTATGAAACTGAGTCGTGTGCTTTTTTTATATTGGAAGCAAAGTTAGTTTCGATTTAGTACAAATTCATATCAACACTGAGCCAAACAAAAATTTTAGTTGAAGAAAGGTTCATCCTTCTCCAACTATTGGTACGAACTCCTTGACCAGTAGCCATTAACTTCTAATTTGTATCATGAAACCATGTTGTGTCTTTTTGGGTTTGTAAGAAAAATTGGTTTGAAACAAACCTAAATGCCACATGTTTTTAGTAAATTGTTTTGCCTATGCTTCTTTCTTTTTATGGTTTTCAACTTGTCCTCTGTTGTATATGTTGTGTTGTACATGCTTCTTTTTTTTAATAAAATTTGTTTGTTATCAGGAAAAGAAAAAAAAAACCTACGAGCAAAGAGGAACCAATGACTGAACCATGTCGCGTATAGATTGTTGAATTTAGTTCTAGCATGATAGAGGTATTGAATGAAGAACTGAATATTGAATTTAAAGAGGCCTTTTGTGAAAACTTGCTGGCCAAAGTTACAATCTTCTGAGGAAGACAATATCTGTCTACAAGCAATATTATATGTCGAATATTAATTCTTCTTTTTGTGAAAAAAACAGAGGAGTACCAAGATCAGTCTTCTGCTCAAACTGGGGTTGCATTAGCTGAGTCACCAAATGAGGCTCTTTCTCTTAATTGCAGACCTAATATTGTGCTGTATGATTGACCAAAGATAAATTCAAGGTAGTGTTGGAAAGCTTTTAATTTACTTTTCACTTATGGTGTGGTGCAAGAAAAACTTAACTTAATGTTCCATTATGTTAAAATTGATTGTTATTTTAAAGTCGAGCTTGATGTTGCTATGTCCTTGTCCTTAAGTCATGGTAGACATTTAGACTTGGTTAAACTTTCTCACCTTAGTTTGGTTAGGTTACTAATTGTTTCTTCAATTGGCAAGCTAAAGATCCATCTATACATCTAAAATAGTTAGAACATACTTTATCGTGTCAGCAATATATAACACACACACACGCGCGCGCGTTTTGTTCTTTCTGTACGTATGGATATTGTTTCATGAGATGTATTACTTGCAAATATTCTTCTGGCATCTCTACCTTAGACAATTAACATTCGATCTTATCCAAGGCTAGAGAGTATCCTTTCCTTTGTGAGATTGGCATTCGATCTTAGGCTACGATTGTTCATCTATCAATTGTTAATGGTGCTTTAATTTTCTATCAATCCAATAATAAATTAATACAAATTGACATTTGAGATGGCACTAAAATTTCGTGGAGGCCCTCAGTAGTGTTTGCTCAATCACTTGGTATTTTGTCTTCCGATATTTTTTGGAGTGGCTAAAATGGCTGGATGACCAGATTCATGCCTATTTTGCCATTGGTATCTCTATATGCATCAGAATTCATCTATTGTGAGAGTTTAGTTGATATCTACTCTTTCTTCTCATTATTTCATTATTATTTTGCATTAGTGTAAAACTAAAAGTAAAAATTTGGATGAGCAAAATTTGTACTTAGCTTATTACAGTGGGAGTCTAGTTTTCCGACAAGGAAGAACATATATCAAGGTCTGCATTGGCGATTTTCCATGTCTAGGAGAAAGAGATTGAGAGGAAGAAGTTGGAGGTGAGAGACAGGGTTCAGGCTCAGCTGGGACGAGTTGAAGAAGCAACTAGGTGCTTAGCTGACATGCACGAAGTAAGTAAACTACGATTGCCACTAAATCATGATATTGTCCAGGTTTAAAGCATCCATTCTGTTTCACAGCATCTTCAAGTTCTTGGGAGGTCCCGGCAAGGCTTATCTTGAAGTATAGGAAAAAAAACTACCTTGTATTATCTTGTAAACTCATGTATAAGAGCTTCATTTCCTTTGTGACATTCATGAGAAAAATTAACAAGCAACATTCCCTTTTCAATATGCTTAATTCCATTTTGTACAGCTATTATCCACCCAAAAAAAAAAAAAAAATCCAGCATGCATATTTTGCATGCCAGATTTTTTTTTTATTCATAAATAAACTTTTGCGATGGCAAAATTGCCGTCGCAAAGCTTTGGTAGTGGTCGGTGGCGTCGCCATAGATATTTGCTACGGCATTTTTCAGTCTTGCGATGGTAAGGTTTGCCGTCGCTATTAAACTTGCGACGGCGCAATTGTCGTCGCAAATACCAATGGCGACGCCCTCAACGACATCGGCTTAATTGCCGTCGCCATTGGTATTTTGCAACGGCAATTTCACTTTTCGCGACGGCACAACGCCGTGGCAATTTGAATTCTTTTTTGTAGTGTATATTATACTCTAAATTACTAAAATCATTATACAATTAAGTTGTTGAAATACTATAGGTAACTGATCATGTAAACATTTCATGAAAATTCATTAATGATTTTCATTAATGAAAATTACTTTCTAAATTTCCATCATTTTTTTCAAAAATTTACTTAGATCAAAATTTCCTCAATATTTCCATCAAAATTTTTCATTTTTGGGACTATCGATATTTCCTTGATATTCGATATTTTAGTCCTTGGCTATAAGTAGGTGGTACCTTTTTATTCCAGTGCAGCTTGATTTTAACCCGTCTCTGACTCTTGCTTCGAAGAAGGGAGGCATTGGTGTTTCACCTGCAAAGAAGCACATGTTGGGTAGGCCGTTGACCTGCACAAAATTAGTGCTCAATTTAAAACTCTATCAATGTAGTAAGAATAAGTAGGGATCGTTCTCAACCGGGGATTAGGGCCTAATTAATTCCTGAAAAATAAAACGTTAGTAAAACAAATTAAAGAATAAATATACATTATTTACAAAAAATACAAGAAGGGGATTCAGGATTTTTATTTAATTTAACAACTAAGTAATTATATACATGTGTGACACATCAAAACACATAATCAAGTAGAAATAAATGGATGGAACGAATTTAGATGGAATTAATTACTATTAACATGTTGGCAAGGTTTCAAACTTCAAATCACAAATCAAAATATGTCAAAGCATAGAATCAATTAAGAACAAAGATGAACGCATACAAAGTTCTTTTTACTTCCCTTAATTAAATTAACTAGATGACCGCACCATAGTTAACCCTATTAATCATGCAATTACTAGTGGTAGCTAATCACTAACAAAAACACTTTTAACCCATTAAGAATCCTGGAAGCTTGATCAATTCAAGTCAAGAACACAAGTTAGAACGCTAATCAAGCATGCAAGACTCATTGTTAATTTACCTAAGTAATTTTAGGTTTTCCACTGAAATTATCAAAGCCTAGAACGCTATCACCTTAATATGGATTCAATTACATGTTCATCAACCTAAGTATGCATCCAAAGATCAATTAACACATAAAAGATGGGATTGAAGATCAAAATTAACAATCATACTCAAACATATTCAAATAGTAATTTTTCAATAAGAATACCTAAAACCTAAAACATGCTTCATAGTATTCGAAAATCACATATCTAAAATCAAAACTTCATTATCACAAGAAATCGCAAAACATAAATCCAAGAAAGAAAACCAAATCGCAATTTTATATAAAACCCGAAATAGTTTACATAGCAAAACCGAAAACAAAAATAGAGTTTCATGGTTACACTTTTTGATGTTCAAGGACGCAAGAAGTGTCATGCCCCGGATTTTTAACACAAATAAAAATCGATGTATAATCCCATTATTATACATGCGTGAACGTTCAGTCATCAATACGAAATACCTGTAAACTTTTTCCTTTTAAACCAATTACACATTGATGCCCTGAACCCACTGTGTCAATATTGACCCACTCCACAGAGTCATATATTACATAAGCTTACGAATTAAATTGTCAACAATAAGATAAAAAGTAAAAGCTCCTCAGAGTTTTGCTACATAGCGGAAGTCATAACAATGGCAAAGCCAACAAAATTTGCTTCCTACCCGTAATGCTGCCAGCACGCCACCTCAGCTTCAGCCACGATTACCCTGACCTGCAGGATTAACCCCTACACAATTCCATTGAATAGTGCACCGGGTTGCCACACAACAAACCCGGTAAGCTTATGAAGCTCGTATGAGTAAACTCAAAACCACAAAGCAAAACACATTTCTTAAGTCACCTAAACCTAAACACGATATACACATAGCTCACACCTACAACCATCGATTCCATAATCTTCCATATCGTGCCTACATAAGTCAACTGGTGACTACAACCTCATGCTTAGATTCTCATCTAGCGTCTCATTACACAAATTCAATCAAACAAGACTTCCTCAAGCAATGTTTGATGTCATTCTAACGCCCTACGGCGAATCCCAAACCACGCTCATTCCCTCCCCACTAGGAGCCTTTATCATCAACATGACATCAAAGGTGAAAACAATGAATCACCTTTCTAACCTCACACAGAGCACAATTCGTCACCACTATGGTCTTCAAGATAAATCAAACCAACAATCAATCAAATCAAGAAGAAAGCAAGGCAATCACAATTCAAAACAAGCAAAACAATTCATAGTAACCCCTGCATATAATTTAGTTCAGGAGGTCACATTAAGTCAAGCAATTCAAGTCAAAGTAGTCATCGTAATCCCACACTCTGACGTCTGTAGGTAACCCCGACCATCACAGCAGTCTTCTCGATTGTTAACTTAATAACAATTCAGCTCCGCTACCGAGCTGTCATCACACTGATCATCATACAGATTTCACCTATCATCACACATATAGCCATCATCCTACTGATCATCACACTGATAGCGATCATCCAACTAATCATCGCGCAGATATCGTCAGTCATCACACAGATAGCGATCATCCAACTAATCTTCACGCAGATATCGCCGGTCATCACATAGATAGCGATCCTCATACATATTCATCACACAGATATCGCCGGTCATCACATAGATAGCGATCATCACCTAGATTCATTGCTAGTCATCACACAGATAGCAATCATCACACAAATATTCCTACACAAGCTACAATACAATCATCACAAAGATTCATCACGAAGCCACTAATACATGAATACATATGTATATATATATACCCCATAATATATATATATATACACACATAGTCATCCACTCAGAAATGCCACTAATACATGAATACATATGTATATATATATACCCCATAATATATATATATATATACACACACATAGTCATCCATTCGGAAATGCCACTAATACCATCTATAGTCACAGTTAATCCCATAACTCCAAGACAATATGGTAACTAGGCTCATAACACATATCGCGAGATTTACTCACCTCGAAATTCCCGCTGCGTCTTCAATACAGAACAAGGCAGCCACATCACAAAACAACCGTCCAAGGATACCTCGTCAAGTACCTGGTCACATACGGTTTCAATTTAGCAACAATCCACAAACGATTTAAGTCTGAAACCCCTGTTTTGAACTAAAATCCCCAAAGTGACGCCAATTAAGGCGAAACCACATCCGAGACCACCCAATGTCTCCGGAACTTATACGATCGATATGTCCAACCCACAAGTCGATCGGACGCTCGGATCCTCACGGATTGAATAAATCCACCGGTATGAAACCGTAAAAATCATAACAAATCCATACGAACTCCAAAATATGCATATTATATATCGATACGCTCGTATCAACAAGTAGAACATATATAATACCAGAAACAGTTCCCTAGATGGCCAGAACACCGCCGGAACGCCGCCACCGGCCAAAACTCAATATTTCACAAAACTCCCAACATCAAAAAGTTTTATCATAGCATGCTTGTGAATTTTTATAACTAGCTCGAAGTCAGAAAACAAGCATAAAGGGTCGAAAACTACCTCACAAGCCGTGAAGAGTAATCCAAACTGAGTTGAACCAAGTTTTACGTGAATCGATCCAAACAACCACCAAGGATCGATCAAGGAGGCTGCTCTGAGCTCCCCAAACTCAACTTGAAGCCCCACCGACGTCGGAGATCGGAGAACCGATCGGGTCCGAAAACACTCAACTGCGCCGCCTTGCAGCGCCGCCGTGGAGGAGAATCGGCGCTAGAGGACACCAGAGGGACGACCAGACGGAGGAGACGATCCCATCTGGAAAGTTTTGTCGCCGGAGACCGCCGCAGTTCGCCGGAAAAGTCGGGTCGGGTTGACCGGGTTCGGGTCGGGTCAGTCGCAAATCTCAGATAGTGAAGGTGTCGACCGAGAGAGAAAAGAGAGAGAATGAGAGTTTCCGGAAATGGAAACAAATGAAAATAGTAAGTTTCCCACTTTGGAAACTTCTATTTATACCAAAATGGAAATTTCTTCCAATGGCCATAACTTCCTCGAACGAACTCCGATTCTCGCGTTCCATATGTCCACGAACTCGTATTGACGCGCTCTACAACTTTCATGAAGAAAGTTTTTGAAGAATCCCAACGAATAAAAAGTCAACCTTGCAACCCCCCTAAAACCATATTCTTCACTTAATTATTCGCCCGAAACACTTCCGCTCCATCCACGAGCCACAAAACCGTCCAATAACCATAAATTAAATTCCGGAAAATCCTCGGAAAATAAATACAAATTTCCGGGGCATCACAAGAAGCTTCAAAGGTGGTGGAATGGATGATGGCTACGGCAAGGATGCTTGAATGGAGAGGAGGATGCTTCACGGCCTTGAACTTTGATTTCCTTGAAGTTGCCGAAACTTGGAAGAGAAGGGGGAGTGTTTGTGGCTTTTGATTATGAATTTTGTGGTGTGTAGAAGAGCTTCACAAACCTACTTTATATAGTGAATGGCAAGGGCTAGGGTTCCCTTGAATTTCTGTTTAATTGCATCACTTCGGCCAATAAGAAAGTTCCTTGAAAATTGGAGAGCAAGTAACCTTCTTTGCCGCAATCTTCCATGTACTTAGACTTAGTTTCGGCCTCCTTGTATTTAGAATGGAATTAGGACTCCAAATTAACATTTATTCCTATATTTTCTTCTCCAAAATTCCATAGAAATCCGAAAATATCCCAAAATATACCTTGCCGAAAATCCTTGATATTCTCCTTTAAATGTCACTGCAAAAAGCAATTATAATGGGCCATGGATTCCTCCAAGACGTCAAGAAGGATCTAGAGACTCATGTGCAAGTCACATGCTTCAATCTTCGGGCCAAACTCCCCCAAAATAGACCAATTCAAAAGTCCACTTCATATTGCCGAAATTCCTTCATTATTCTAGAACAATCTTGAGTCATCTTCAAGACACAGCATCTCCTAGTCTCACTAGGTCTCCTAGTGTCATCAGGTTTCTTAGTCCAACTAGGACTCTGTCATTTCTGAACATCATTTTTCCGAGCTCACTCCTAGTTGCATTAGGATTCCTACTTCGACTGGGATTCCTTTTCCTGGTAGAACTGGGAAAACTTCATTTCTCCATTTCTTCTCATTTCCTTGCCTTCCATTTCCAGACTCAAAACTACCTAAAAACAAAAAACAAGTTAGAAATGACATTGTTAAGAGAATAACTAAGCAAAATGTAGAGAGAAATGCACTAAAAATATAGTAGAAATTAGTCTCAACAGCCGTGAGGCAGCAAGAACAAGCCGAAGGTGGCTGGTCAGGTTCCTATGGAGTATGGCTAAGGGGTTCAAGATTCTTAATAAGTCTAGGAAGAGAAAGTTGAAGTTTCAAGCTGAGGTTTCGGGTTAGCTACAAGGTGACAGCTTGAGATTGATGCTTGATTTTCAAAGAAGAGAAATGGCTGCAAAACTGGCCCTGCCATTCCACTAAGAAATCCTTTTTTTTTTTAATTATCATTTTAAGGGATCATTTGTGGGATCCATTTTTCGATCATATATCGACATCTCCACCGTTCAGTTTTTAGGTCTCCATGAGTATATCACTTATGCAAATTTTCAGCCAAAATGATGAACGTTAAACCGTTCATGTTTAAAATGGTAAATCACAATTATAAATGCCTTAATGATCATCAATTTGGCTGAAATTTGCATAAGTGATCTACTAATAGAGACCTAAAAAATGAATTGTGGAGATGCCGATATATGATAGAAAAGTGGGTCCCACAATGGATCCCTTAAAATGACAAAAAGAAGGGATCCCTTAATAAAAGGGCTTATATATATAGGGTCATTCCACTAAGGGATATTTTTTGTTTTCTTGTCATTTTAAGGGATCTTTTGTGGGACCCACTTTTTTATCACTTCTACAAATTTTCAGTCAAATTGATGACAGTTAAGGTATCGAACTAGATTAAATCAATGGACGAATCAAATATGTCCGACTTGAACCGTTCATGTTTATAGTTGTAAATCACAGTTATGAATGCCTTAATGATTATCTATTTGGCTGAAAATTTACAAAAATGATCAACTCATATAGACCTAAACGTTAAACGGTCGAGATGCAAATGTGTATCAACAAGTTGATCTAGTAAGTAATTCCTTAAAATGGCCAAAAAAAGATCCTTAACTTACTACCTATATATATTTTTTTTTGGTCCAACACTACCTGTCTACCTATATATACACAGAGGTAAAATTAGAGTTGGCATTCATACCCATTGGGTAATACCTACCCAATAATAGTTTGTGGGTAATAACCATCAAATAATTCGCGAGTATGGGTATTTACCCAACCCATTTCTAAACGGGTAAACCCATACCCACCCATTTACCCGTTTTCAATATGGGCAGGTTTTTTATTTATTTTTTATTTTAAATACCAACTATTTAAGCACCCCCATTCCTCATCTGGGGATATTTTCAAATAGTCGATTGAGTATTTCAAATACTTGAGACAATGTTTAAGAAAGAAATTGTTGGTTTAGTCACGAGGAAGCAATACGTTTAAAACAAATATTTATTTCCATAAAACAGTTTTCACAACTTGGCGATTAAATGTAAAATAATAAAATTCGGTTCGTAAATGAACCATCCTCACTGATTGCCTTTTGAATCGTCTTTTCACAATTATACGATGATCCAACGGTCGGATCCTCACGGATCACCTTTTGAATCGTCCTTTCACAATTATAGGATGATCCAACGGTCGGATCCTCACAGATTGCCTTCTGAATTGTCTTTTCACAATTATACGATGATCCAACGGTCGGATCCTCACGGATCGCCTTCTGAATCGTCCTTTCACAATTATACGATGATCCAACGGTCGGATCCTCACGGATTGCCTTCTGAATCGTCAATTATACGATGATCCAACCGTCGAATCCTCACGGATCGCCCTTAAGATCATCCTCTCAAAATTATACGAAGATCCAACGGTCAGATCCTCACGGATCGCCTTTTGAATCATTTTTTCACAATTATACGATGATCATCGGCTTTTGAAAATTTTACCATAAAATTTTCACCGGCTACTTGACACAAGAAGACCTACATTCCAAACCTCTTTCTTCTCAAGCTCTTGCAATGGGAGACGGTCATATTATTTCTCTGGGTTTCTTCTTCAGTTCATCGGAAGAACAACAGCTACTTCTGAACTTCCTACGCCCCAAAGTGAAGACCGACTTCGACATATCCCGGAATGTTGGGACACGAACCCGAAAAATATTTGGTTATTTGGATAGTGGGTCGGTCCATGATGGACTCTGGATCATGCTCCAGCTTGATCGTTAGCACTAAATAGTGCTGTACAGCAAAAAAAAAAAAAAAGAAAAAAAAAAGGGTAAGCTGCTTTCTCTAAGTGGCTTGCTGTTCAAGCACTTCAATTTTAAGAGGCACCCATTTGGGGTTTAGAGTGAATGGAGTCAATTGAGTTCACATATGTACGTACATATAGTTTATTCCCTTGACTATTGATGTGTTCCTCAAACATTTGCATGTGACCTGCTTGATAAAATGCCT
Source organism: Rosa rugosa (assembly GCF_958449725.1). Taxonomy (NCBI): domain Eukaryota; kingdom Viridiplantae; phylum Streptophyta; class Magnoliopsida; order Rosales; family Rosaceae; genus Rosa; species Rosa rugosa. The sequence continues at coordinate 18,595,754 of NC_084825.1, forward strand.
CAAAGAAGCAACAGAGTATTCTAAAGGCTTCTTTCAATCCCAAAATTCCTTTACGATTATCAGTTGCTGTTAATTGTAAGAGCCCAGTTTCGGCTTTTAGCTTCTTAGCTTGTTCTGTATGTATTGGAAACTATCCCATTTCTCTGCTTTGTTTCTTAGTATGCTAATTAAGAGCCTTGGTTATGTACATTTTGATTAGGAATAAACGACGGAACCTTTCCTCTCTTGACACGGTACTAATTCGGTTGATAGGTTTGTCAAGTAACATAAGCGCGCAACTTATTTATGATTGTAGGAGCTGACATTCAGAATGAATGATAAGTAATCGACCACTATCAATCATCATCAACACTCTCTATCTTCATGTGTATTGTTTCAAAATTGTCCTCCACTCCTCCCTAGTATCTACCGTTACAGACTTATAAAGCAGCTTTCTTATATTATACATTAAATGTATCAGCAAAAGCAGGTTGATCATAGATAACTTCCTGGGACTAGTATGCTTGTAATTAACAGCTATAGTCATCACACCCCATTGATAGACCAAAAGAATGTCTGCACTCTTCACGTATGCATGCATGCAAGGCAACTCTATCTCTCAAGTCTCCTAACCTTATCCCACCTTCTTTATAATTATCATGCTTATCAATTGTATATGTAAATCTAATATAATAGAGTTCTACTCTATCTTGTGTAACGACTTGTAGTGATCACTAGTATCTGTTGAATATAAATACATGGTATTGGCCATCAATTAAGGTGTGCTCAATACTACATTTCCATCCCTTGTTTCTAAACCTTTTATGGTATCAAGAGCTTGTAGTGTCTAACGACAAACTCCATTTTTTTTTTTTTACCAATGACCACTATCAGTTCGACCTCCTCCTCTACTATCTCCTCCACCACCTCCTCCCAAACCCTCAACCTCAACAATAATCATTCTGTCAATCCCTCACAGTCTTCTAATGCTGGAAATGATTTTTCTTCTGGCAATGTATCTCATTTTCTATCCATCAGGTTAGATAGAACCAACTATCCTCTGTGGTTGGCTCAGATCACTCCTATTCTCAAGGGTCGCAAACTCATGGGCATTGTGGATGGCACTAATCCCTGCCCTCCATGTTTCCTTGCTGCTAGTGACGGCAATCTCACAGACACTGTCAATCCCAACTATGAAAATTGGATTGCTCAAGAGCAGACTGTGCTCAGTTGGATCAATGGGTCTCTCACTCCCTCTGTCCTTGCAACAGTTGCCCGTTCCACATCTGCCTTTTTCACCTGGAAGTCCTTGGCTAGGAGATATGCATCTCAATCCCAGAATCGGGTTCTGCAGCTCCGTAGCGATCTCCTTCGTACTTTCCGTGGTAATCTCAGCATCTCTGACTATCTTGACAAGATTAATTCCATTGCAGATAATCTTGCCCTTGCCGGACATCCTATGGGTGATGAAGATCTGGTATCTATTATTATGAACAACGTTGGTCCAGTCTATGAGACCACAGTGAGTTCTGCTCAAGCACGTGATACCCCTATCACGTATGATTCTCTTGAAGCCTTACTTTTATCTGCGGAACGAAGAATGGCTGATCAACATCAAGGTGCTCTTGACCTCAGCTCTCAACTGACAGCCCTCCATGTCTCTAATTCTGGCCGTGGGAGAGGCCGTGGTCGTCATCAGACTCCATTTTCTGGAGGACGTAATCCTTATCCTCCTTCTAGCTTTGGCAGATCGGGTACCCCAACTACATTTGGTACTCGAGGACGTGGCATCTCAACTGGTGGAACATCTATTCTTGGTCCTCACCCTTCCACAACCAACTCATCCTCTGGCAGAATTTCTTGCCAAATTTGTAGCCGCAGCGGTCATTCGGCTTTAGATTGCTATAACAGGTTGAACCTTTCCTTTGAAGGTCGAGTTCCCACTAAGAAACTCAGTGCTTTGGCTGCCTCTGTATCTACACCATCATCATCTACATGGTTGCTTGATAGTGGAGCCAACACCCATGTTACCTCTGATCTCAATAATCTGCAGTTCCCAAAAGAATACAATGGCACTGACCAAATTGGTGGTATAGGTACCAACTCTAATTTACCTATTTCTCATGTTGGTTCTTCTCTCTTAACTACCGGTAACCAATCTTTTCAGCTAAACAATATTCTCCATTGTCCTACCGCTTCTACCAACCTCCTTTCTCTCTACCAATTTTCTTCTGATAATGATTGTTATTTTCTAATCTCTCCTACAATTTTTCTTGTTAAGGACTTAAAAACAGGGAGGACGCTTTTTCGGGGGAGGAGTAGAAATGGTCTCTATCCGTTGCGCCTTCAATCACAACATGATCTTGATCCCGGTCGTCATTTTGCTTTTGTTGGTGTACGGGTCCCCGCTCATGTCTGGCATTCTAGGCTAGGACATTCTTCATTCAAAATTTTATCTAGGATTTTATCAAATAAAAGTGTGCCTGTGTCAGGCCCTTCGTCAATGTCATTTTGTCAGTCTTGTCCATTAGGAAAGAGTACTAAGCTTCCTTTTCAATTATCTGAGTCTGTATCAAATTATCCTTTGGAATTAATTCATTCGGATGTTTGGTCTTGTTCAACTTTGTCAATTCAAGGATTTAAGTATTATGTTCTTTTTGTTGATGATTACTCTAGATACTCTTGGATCTTCCCAATGAAAAACAAAAGTGAAGTATACTCAATTTTTGTCCACTTTCATAAACAAGTTGAAAATCTCCTTTCCACTAAAATCAAAATGCTTCAAACTGATGAAGGTGGTGAATATACCTCCCTTGCTCTCCGACAATACCTAGCTAATCATGGAATTTGTCAACGCTTTTCTTGTCCTAAACACCCTGAGCAAAATGGTCTTGCCGAGCGCAAGCATCGTCATATAGTTGATACCGGTCTTACTCTCCTGGCTCATGCTTATGTTCCTTCAACATATTGGGTTGAAGCCTTTAACACTGCTATTTATATTATAAATAGACTTCCTTCTCCTGTTATTCAGTATAGCACACCGTATACTAATTTGTTTCACCGTGAACCACAATACAAATTTTTAAAGGTGTTTGGTTGTGCTTGTTTTCCGTATTTACGACCTTACAACACCTCAAAACTTCAAGTTCGGTCAAAGAAATGTGTCTTCTTGGGATATTCTTTAAATCATCTAGGGTATAGGTGCTTGGATTTCTCTACAGGTCGTGTCTATCTCTCAAGGCATGTTGTGTTTGATGAAGGCTGCTTTCCTTTTCGTGAGACAAATTGTCCCTCTCCTGGTAATTCTTCAATTTTACATCCTTTAGAATTCTCTCCTCTTACTTTTCCTCCTGTTTCTTCTCATCCATATCCTTTAATTAATGATACAAATCCACCTACTCCACCGTCTTCCTCCCAAGATAATTCTAGATCTTTATCATTATCCATTCCACCACACTTTCAACCTAATCCATGTACTTCACAACAACCCAGTTCAGCTTTGACCTCTTCTACAATTAATTCTCCTATTTTGTTGTCACCTTCACAACCAACATCACCACCTCCAATTAATCCTTCCTCCAGTATCCCATATCTTCCTTCCCGACCTCAACCCCACCCCGTGCCTATACAACCAAGTGCAAGCGCTGTACCTTCTTCACATTCCATGATCACCCGTGGAAAGGATGGGATTCGGAAACCCAATCCTAAGTATGCGCTGCATGCTTCTCTTCTTAATGATGTGGTTGAGCCTACAGGTTTTAAACAAGCTGTTAAACATGCACACTGGAGGCAAGCAATGTTTGAAGAATACGCTGCGCTCCAAAAGAGTGGTACATGGGATTTGGTGTCGTACAAACCCTCTATGAATGTCCTCCCCAATAAATGGATCTTCAAAATCAAAAAGCGTGCTGATGGCTCTATAGAACGGTACAAGGCACGCCTTGTTGTCAACGGCTTTCATCAACAGGAAGGTATTGATTTCTCAGAAACATTTAGTCCGGTCGTCAAGCATTCCACAATTCGTCTTGTCTTGGCTTTGGCAGTTAGTCATAGTTGGCATGTTCGGCAACTAGATGTTCATAATGCATTCTTGCATGGTTATATCACTGAGGACGTCTACATGCGACAACCATCTGGCTTTGTTGATCCAACCTATCCCAAACATGTTTGTAAATTGAAGCGTTCCTTATATGGCCTTAAGCAAGCTCCTAGGGCCTGGTTTCAATGTTTTGCTGACTACATCGAAGACTTGGGGTTCAAAGAATCAAGAGCAAATTATTCCATGTTCACTTATCGTCATGATGGTGTCTTTCTCATCCTTCTCATCTATGTGGATGATATTCTTCTTACTGGTAACAACCCTTCTTCAATTACTAAACTTATTCACCGGTTGAGCTCCTTGTTTTCTATGAAAGACCTTGGTCCTATACATTATTTTCTTGGCATTGAAGCAACCTATCATGGCTCTCATCTTTCCCTCACACAAACAAAGTACGTCGTTGATTTGCTTAAACGTACTAACATGCATGAAGTGCAACCAATTTCATCACCAGCAACAAGTGGTCAAAAGTTGAGTAAACATGCCGGCACTTGTCTTTCTGATCCCTCAGAGTATAGAAGTGTTGTTGGAGCACTCCAATATCTCACGCTTACTAGACCTGACATTTCCTACTCTGTCAATCAAGCGTGTAAGTTTATGCAGGCACCAACTACTACTCACTGGACAGCCGTGAAACGGATTCTTCGCTATCTTAAAGCCACTATCACTCATGGGTTACTTTACAAACCAGGTTCTCTTCATCTTCAAGCTTACTCGGATGCCGACTATGCTGGCGATCCTGATAATCGTCATTCATCTGGTGGATATTGTGTATACCTGGGTCCTAATCTGATCTCCTGGAGCTCTAAGACTCACAAAACCGTTTCCCGTTCTAGTGCGGAAGCTGAGTATAGGCAACTTGCTTATACTGCAGCAGAAATCTCATGGCTCCGCTCTATTTTCTGTGATCTTGGCCTATTCCTTCACTGTCCCCGTATTTGGTGTGATAATATCTCTGCCATTGCAATTGCCTCTAATCCCGTATTTCATGGACGCACTAAACATGTTGAAGTCGACTATCACTATGTGCGGGACAAGGTTGTCAACCGCGAGCTTCAGGTTTCCTTTGTTTCTACAACAGATCAGCTAGCTGATATATTCACCAAGGGACTCCCTGCTCCACGGTTTCACTTTCTTGTTTCCAAGCTGCCAGTTCTTTCTCGCCCTGCCAGCTTGCGGGGGCATGATAGACCAAAAGAATGTCTGCACTCTTCACGTATGCATGCATGCAAGGCAACTCTATCTCTCAAGTCTCCTAACCTTATCCCACCTTCTTTATAATTATCATGCTTATCAATTGTATATGTAAATCTAATATAATAGAGTTCTACTCTATCTTGTGTAACGACTTGTAGTGATCACTAGTATCTGTTGAATATAAATACATGGTATTGGCCATCAATTAAGGTGTGCTCAATACTACATTTCCATCCCTTGTTTCTAAACCTTTTACCCATGTCCATCCCCAGTGGTATTTGTTAAAAATTACAGTAGTGTAGACTGTAGAAATAGTCACGCTTTCCATACCAGTTCCTTAGTATTCGATAATATATGACTTTTCTTCGTCCTTGATGTATATCGAATCTATGATGCTGTATACTGCTCTCTATGAGTTTATTCCTTATCACAGTTTATTCATCACTCCATGGTATGAGTTGAAATTATTTTCAATTTTCTTGTAGCCCTGTTGATTTTATGTGTATTCATTGTTTGGTGATCTAATTTTAGTCTTTATGCAATGCAGGAGAACAAATATGTCATCTTTCCTTCAGATGTCGATGACGATGATTCTCATGTTGATGACAATATATATGGTATGGTAAATTGTCTCCGAGCACCCTGCAGCATCAAGTCTTTTGCCGGATCAACAGGATCTGATTATGAGTCATTAGTTATCAGAAAAAGAGGAGTGAATCGGTTGCTTAGCTAACTATAGGTTTGTGATCAATATATTTTTATTAAGTACTTGCATCAGTTCTAAGCTTTGGAAAATTTTGCTTTTTAGTTTAGCTGTAAACCATTCACATCCAATCCTATGATAAAAGATAATATCATTTGTAGTTTGTTTTCCCTCTAAAAGTTTGTCTGCACAGTGCACACATACTATGATGTGTCATTGTTCTTATGCATGCCTTGAGATGCTAAATGAAACATTAAATCGTGTACGAACTCACCGCTTCCTGACCTTTTTGCTTATGTTTTGGAGTTGTTTGTTTCCCTTTAATTTATCGGATTCTAGAGGATTATAGTGGCCCTGCTTATCTTATGCATATTTTTCTTCCTTGTGGGCTTGATGCTAACTGTATTATGTTGGGTATACTAATCCTAGATTAATGTGGCATACATAAGCCTGCGAGAGTCGTATTTGATTTCTAGTAAGTGGTAGACCAGCTCTATGCACGTATGTACTCCAAATCTTTACTATCCTATACAATTCCTTACATAACTTGAACAATGAGCCAGCCGGCTAGGTTTCGGAAGTATATATCCAAAGCACCATTTTCAATAAGTGTAAGACTGTATATATGTTTTGTTTGTTCTTCATTTGTACTGTTTTTAAGATATATTTTTCATACCAAATATTGTCATTGTTTCATAATAGGATCACACTGCTTCATTATGCATTAGCCACACGTAAACACGTAGAGGAGCAATAGAAATCACCAGATAGTAGAACAAACCTATTCTCAATAGGCAATAAGTTTTTTTTTTCCCCTTTATCAAGCACTCAAAGAAATCAAAATATTGTCAGCACCTAACGATGTTAAGCCCTGCTGAAGCACCGAAGATGTAATATTGAAATCATTTGAAGGAACATGATATCCATTGGAGTAGCACTTGAATGACTCAAAACCTGGCTGCAGTGGAAGTTTTTTTCTCTCTCTCATATATGGTTGCAATGGTGGACCGGGCTTTTGTTGCAGATGCAAGGGGGCTCAATGCTGGCAGAGGACAATGTAATCGATCTGGGTTCCTTAACTTAGAGTCGACCACAAAGCTATCCGGTGATTGGTGGTGAGCTGAAACGACAATGATGGAACAGCGAGGTTTGATCTTCTCGACCGGGCTGCAGGAAGCGTTATTATCTGGCTGGTATTTAGGAGGGGTTTCGGCAGAGATGGTCGCCGGAGTATGGGCGTATGGCAAAGTAGTTGTTTTAATTTTGATGTTCTTTTTTGTTGTTAATGTAATGGGGAGATGCCCCTGCACGTATATTACACGCAGTTTTGGTATATGGTGTTGAAGGTTGTTAGTCTCTTCTTGAGATTGATTGTAAGGATGTATCAGAATTTCTGGGGTAAGTTGATAGTCTGTAGCCCGGAAAAAATAGCGATTCATATGGTTAGAGTTGAGCCTCTTTCGGCTCATGGCATCTGTAACTGTTGGTTTTTACATTAGGGGTATGAGTAGGTCCTCTTCTCTAGTTGGAGTTATTGAGATTTTACTGAGTCATCTCTGTCGTTGTAATCTTTTGGATTAATGAATTCTCTTTCCAACTTAAAAAAATTAAAAAATGACTCAATACCTTCTCAGCTTCTAGAGAGGCAACAATAAAACCATTTGGTGCAGTTTCGAGAGGACTTATAGATGTAGCGGGGAAGATCTTACTAGATCGATTAAAGATATATAAACATGGGTTATATAGAACCTAAAGTGAAACAATACCTTTATTCACTTATCTCCTAAAGAGACATATCTATTCTTAAAGGCACCTATTGAAAATACGACTTCGACCATTTCAATTTGGAAAGGCATTGACATTACATACAATACTATTATACATATATCCCAGCAGACAGATATAAAACAATAAAAATTAACACGTACAAAAGCCTAAAATAATATGATGAAGAGTACCTGGCAGTAAGAAATTAATTCCAAGGTTCTTAGCAGCCCCAAATAATACTATGATGATGAGCAATTGGCAGTTAGAACGTTCTTCATTTTAAATGAAAGCTGACTGAAAAGCAAGGTTCTCTAGAAGTTTCATTAGCAACACCAATGCGTAGGGCCAAAGTAATAATCCATTGACTTGTCTGATCAGGATGGCTTAATTATTCTACGAGAAGTTCCAATCATCAAAGTGACCCACTTTCGCAAGAAACAACATGCATTGTGTCTATCTATCACTCATGACGTACAGCTGAACAAAATTCCTGGCAAAACAGCCAAATAATAGTCACCCGATTAAGAGTTTGCCCAGTTCTTCTTCTCATCAGAATCATGATCGGGGCCGTGATTTGACTTTCATCCAAAGAATGAACCAAATTAAAAGTTGAATAGTCAATTATGTGCCTTCCTCCTATTCTAGATAATAAACGTACGGATCGAATCAGCGACGCGTAGCTTAGTAGTCATGACGAAGTCATGGCTTGCAAGTCAAGCTACACGTTTCCATGCCAGCACCTATATATAGGTAGGTGGATGAGTCCCCTCCTAAAACCAAACAGAAACGCTTCAACAAAAAATTGATCAAATTTGCTATCCTGATCTCCAGCTCATCAATCTCATCCTTATACATATTCTCTTAATCTCCTCAATACCAAGAATACTAGCTATCATATCCATGGAAAGGCCAGAGGGGTATCCAGTAGTAGATGCTACAGAAATCGATCAGCCATCAAACTCCGGCGCATCATTTCTCGGCACCAAGAATGATATGTCACAACTAGAAAGCGGTCTACTTCGAAGAAACTACAGCGACGTGGGTGAAAAAAACTACTACAGATTCCAATCAAAAGTTGGTAAGTTAGTTGATCCGAGGTTGCTAGCGTTGGTAGAGTTCTTCAGGGAGCTCTACTTCCGAAGACTAGAGCTGTTCAAGAAAATATTTCCGGGGCGTCCCGATAAGTTTCTGGACGAGATGCCAAAGAAATTGAACTTGGTTTTATCACAAGTGAAATCGGCTCAGACGACCAGGGATCGGACCATGCAAAGGAGTCTGAGCATTGGCTCGCCGCGTGAATTCAAACGAGACGAGTCGGAAATGAGGCTGGAGCGATTCAAGGTCAGAACTATTGATGTGGATGATGGTGTTGAACAAGGTGTGCCGGATGATAAAACCAAGTCCGGGGGCTCAAAGTGAACAGCAAGAACAACGTGGAAATGGTCAATGCACGTTGTGTTGGAGAATATTTTGGATTTTTTTGAAGGGATATTCTTGGTAGGGAAAAGAGATCAAAGAAAAAGCCCAATGGGCTTTCCAGCTAAAGCCCAGTTCTGCTTCCATGAATAAGGGTGTAGTTGGAATGCAATTTTATTATTATTTTTATTTTTTTGGTACAGAAAATTTTATTTATTTTTCGGTACAAAAGAGTGCCTATTTCTTCATTACTTGGTTACCCATTGTAAATATATAAAAGGATTTTTAATAGTATAATTTTGGTTTGGAGATTGACAACTTTCCGGTGTATGCTTTATAAGGTTGCAACTCACATGCAAGCTGTAAGCTTTTGATCTCTCCTCTTGATACTACGTACTTGAACCAGTACTTGGACAGTAAGTGTTAAAAAGAATAAATCTTTTTATGTTAAGGAAAAACACGTTATGTGTCATCGTCAAATTAACTGACGAATAGGGAACTAAGGAATTAGCGATTACAGCTCAATCATCTATTATTATAACTGTTATTACCATTGTAATTCTCACCCTATATAAAGGGACTATTAATAAAATGAGTAGACTAATTTCCCATTTTACTTTTACACGTTATCAGCAGGCTCAGAGCCAATAGTCAAAAAAAAAAAAAAAAAAACCCTAGATTTTTTTTCTTTTTCCCGTCGACACCAGAAGAAAACAAAACCAGAAAAAAAAAAAAACACAGATCTGTTAAGCCGAGCCGCGCCGCGTCTTTCCTCGTCAAGCCAACCCGCACGGCCTAGTTCAAAGCACAGAACCCATCAGATATGCGCAAGGATCGTTTTGTTTTCTCGAAACCAAGTATGTTCTCTTTTATTTATTTAATTTTATACTCCGGTAAATTTAATTATTTACAATTAGAACTTTTGAGCATGTATGGTTAGATAATATTGATCCTTTTAGCATACCTTGTTATTTTATCTATGTTTTATTATCCGTAGAAATTTGAGCATGCTATATTATTGCTGTTATTATGTGTAGCATATATTTTGTAATATATTATGTGTGAAATTTTGAGCATGTCCTGTAATTTATATTACTACCTTCTATAATTATTTTTAATGTTGAATTCTAAAGCACATTTTTTTAATAATTGTTTTTATTCAACATGTTATATATAAATTGAGGTTTGCCCTGATAATGAAAATTCATACACATTATAAATACATAATTACCGTGATAAAATATTTTTCACATAGCATCGAAAAAATGTGACTATTACGAATCTTGGTCTAGAAATCTAATTCATATCCTTGGAAAATAATTCACGTGGATGTCTTTATGACTGCGTAATTTATATATCTTCTCTCTTGTTTATGTAGATGGCTGATCCAACTCGACCTGAATTTGACATTTTGGACTCAGAAGGACTTAAGTACCATCGTTGGGTTTCTGATGTGGAAACCGCCTTTGTGGCAAAAGACTACACTGCCACCATCCAAACTCCCACCGACCCCAAAAACGATGGACCGTCTAACAAGGTGAAAGCAAGTGCCTTAATGTTTCTAAGGCGACATATTGATCCTAGCCTACGCTGGGAGTACCTTCAATTGAAAACACCCAAAGAACTGTGGGATGCCCTTAAGGGACGTTTTGGGAACATTCATGACACTTTGCTCCCAAAATTGACTGTTTAGTGGAATGAAATCCGCTTGCTTGACTACAAAAGGGTCACTGACTTCAACAAGGACATGTTGCGCCTAAAGGCACGTCTCAATTTCTGTGGAAAGGAACTCACAAAAGATGATATGATCCAGAAGACTCTTTCCACTTTTCCTACTTCAGCACTTATACTAGCGAACCAATAGAGGCTGGAGTATGACAACAAAAGAATCACAACCTTCAATAAGCTGATCAACCTACTGCAAGTGGCTGAGAGGCATAATGAAGTTCTTTTGAACAACAATGTCAGGCTCGTTGGGACAAAGAAAATTCCCGAGGCTAATTATGGCAAAGTGAAAGGTGGAAAGAACCCCAATGCAAAGGGGGTTGGACATGCTGATCCCCACCCACATGGAAACAATGCACCACGTGGAAAAGGACATGGGGGTCGTGGTATGGCCCGTGGAGGCCCTCACAATGTATGGCGCAGAGATGGTGGTGCTGGCCCTAGTGGTCATGGAAACAAGGTGCAAAAGGCACCTAAGAACCCTTCAGTCAAAAAGGAAAGAGTTGGCAATGAACCATGCTATGGGTGTGGAGCTAATGGGCATTGGTACAAGAATTGCCAAGGAAGCAACAGAGTAGCAGCCACTTACAAGAGGTATAGGGAGTCTAAAGAACAAGAGGCTCACTATACAGAAGAAGGAGGCCGGCCATGACCTAGACATCAACCTCACAATTGCATACTTCTATGGCAACAAGGAACTTGCTCAGTCAATGGATGCTCCAGATTATGACTATCTGCTTTATTTATTTATTTTATTTTCCAAAGACAGTTGTGAAGGCATAATACCTCATTTTTTTTAATTAGACTATTGCTTGGTCTTAAAGTTTATTTAAATAATGGTTTGATGAATTAGATTTCTGAACAAGACCTTGATTTGATTATCGTTGGCTTATTAATAAATTTCGAATTTTATTCTAAAGCATTGAATTTATTCTATTTTATTTACTACACATATATACATTGTTCGAAATAGCATTATCAAGATGTAAAGCAATACATCTAGAAAACAAAAAATTAGAATGAAAAGATTATCATTCTACCTAAATAGAAATACTCTAAAGAATATGAGATATATTTTCAAAATATTTAATAATACCTCCCATTTACTTAGGAATGAATCGAGGAGAACTTGAGTGCTTAGTTGATAGTGGGACTACCCACACCATATTAAGGACTATATTATTCATTGAATTAATAGCCTATAATTCCTCTGTGACTACGATGATTGGATCATCACAAGTAATAAAAGGGCGAGGGACTGCCAAATTTTTGTTGCCTAACGGCACAATGTTTCGAAATAGCACTGAATACATGGTTCAAAATAGCACTATAAAGATGTAAAGCAATACATCTAGAAAAATCAAGAAAAATTATTAGAATGAAAAGATTATCCTTCTACCCAAATCAAAATACTCTAAAGAATTTGAGATATATTTTTCGAATTATTTAATAATACATCTCATTTACTTGTAGGAATGAATCGAGGAGAACTTGAGTACGTGCTTAGTTGATAGTGGGACTACCCACACCATATTAAGGAATAGGCAATTATTCATTGAATTAATAGCCTATAATTCCTCTGTGACTACGATGATTGGATCATCACAAGTAATAAAAGGGCAGGGAACTGCCAAAATTTTGTTGCCTAACGGCCCAATATTTAAAGTCACAGATGCTCTGTATGCACCGAGAGCTAATCAAACCTTGTTAAGTTTCAAAGATATTCGTGCCAACAGTTATTATATAGAAACCCACTGTGAGAATGGAACCGAATACCTTTATATTACCTCTAATGAATGTGGAAGGAAACACATTTTAAAGAAACTAATGAGTCAATCTAGTGGACTGTAACTCACTACTATTCGGATCATTGAATCCTATGCTGTCACCAACAATGAAATGTGGGACATTGACTCACACAGGCTTTGGCATGACCGTCTAGGGCACCCTGGTCGTGACATGATGATCCTTATTTTAAAGAACTCACATGGACATCCCTTCTTTGGAGTGAAAAATATAATGGGACAAAAATCCGCCACACTGCAAGGTGTCGGTCCTAGTACTGCTCAAATGCAGCCATTGCCTTCTGAAGTACCAGAAGCACTACCTCCCTCCCATTATGACTCATTGACTATTTCAAAGGCACATCACTCGTTTTGCAAAACCTGCTCTTTAGCAAAAACAAGATCAAGACCTTCCTAAGCTAAAGATACAAAACAAAACATTCCGTTCTTACAAAGGATACAAGGAGATATCTATGGACCTATCAATCCAGAATGCGGACCATTCAAGTACTTTATGGTTCTGGTGGATGTTTCGACACGCTGGTCACATGTCGCATTATTGTCCATAAGAAATGCTGCATTTGCAAAACTCCTAGCACAGATTATACGTTTAAGGGCTCACCACCCTGATCACTATATCAAGTCTATAAGGCTTGATAACGCTGGAGAGTTTACATCAAACACATTTGATGATTATTGCATGTCTATTGGGATCGATGTAGAGCATCTTGTACCCCATGTGCATACACAAAATGATCTCGCAGAAGCCACCATCAAACGGCTATAGATGGTGGCTAGGATACTAGTTATGCGCACCAACCTGCCTATATCTGCCTGTGATTATGCAATATTACACACAACTTTACTTATTTGTTTTAGACCCACTGCTAGCTAACCATTTTCTGCGTACCAGTTAGTAACTGGATATAAGCCTGACATTTCACACTTACGCATATTTGGTTGAGCAGTATATGTGTCTATTGCGCCCCCACAGCGCACCAAAATGAGTCCTCAGAGACGATTAGGTATTTATGTTGGATATGAATCTCCAACAATTATCCTCTATTTGGAACCCTTGACAAGTGATCTCTTTACCGCTAGATTTGCAGATTGAGTGACAATCTTCCCATCGTTAGAGGAGATCGAAAAAAGGATTTTCCAAGGGAACGACAAGAATTGTCGTGGTTTGTCCCCACTCTGTCTTATTTTGGATCCTCACACTTCACAATGTGAAAGTGAAGTGGAAAGAATAATCAATCTTCAGAACGTAGTAGATTCGATGCCTGATGCGTTTATTGATGTCGCGAAAGTGACGAGATCACATATACCAGCTGCAAATGTGCCTACAAGATTAGAAGTCCCCAACAAGGGGCACGACACTGCAGATAAAGGTGCTGCAACCACACTTAGTGGAGATGTGGTTGAGGTCGTGGCTTCCCAAAGGAAGAAGGGGATACCACTTGGTTCGACTGACACTCACCAAGGAAGAAGAGGGCGAGTAAGGCACAAACTGATCCATTAATCATCAATGTAAAGAATTCCTCTAATGAGATTGTCTCTGATTATAGTTATGTTCATGAATCAATACTGGAGGACGCTTCGATGTTTGAAATGATTCCAGAGAACAAAGAGATCTCAATGGATTATGAGAATGTGTATAAGTTGATGGAAATATCTTCCATACACATTGATGATGTATTTGCATACGCTGTTGCTCAAAAAATTATAATGCCCGATAATATCGAACCACTCTTTGTTGCAGAATGTCAACAAAGAGCATATTTGCCTAAATGGAAAAGAAGCAATCCAAGCAGAACTATTTGGTTCGGTAGTGCTAACCCCACCAAGTGTAAATCTTGTAGGACATAAATGAGTTTTTGTCAAATAGCGTAATGAGAAGAATGAAGTTCTGAGGTACAAGGCTCGCCTTGTGGCGCAAGGTTTCTCACAACGCCCTAGAATTGATTACGAGGAGAATATTCTCCCGTAATGGATGTTATAACGTTCCGCTACTTAGTTAGCTTGGTAGTTTCCGAATGACTGGAAATGTAGCTCATGGATGTGATTACTGCATATCTCTATGGGGATCTTGATTTATATATATATATATATATATATATATATATATATATATATATACAGATTTTATCCAGAGCGGAACTCCGCTTTGAAATTAAAGTGTGAAGTTCGAGTTTTCGGTCACTTTTCGATTGCATATCTACATCTCAACCGTTCAGTTTTTAGGTACTACTGTGTAGATCATCTCTGCAAATTTTTAGCCAAATTGATGATCGTTAAGGTATCTAACTCGCTTAAACCAATGGACGGACTGAATCTGTCAACCTGAACCATACTAGCTTTAAAGCAGTTATCAATGCCTTAACGATCATCAATTTGGCTGAAAATTTGTATAGATGATCTATACACTAGTACCTAAAAACTGAACGGTCGAGATGTGGATATGCGACCGAAAAGTGACCCAAAACTCAAACTTCACACGTTAATTTCAAAGCGGAGCTCCGCTCTGGATAGGATCTGTATATATATATATATATATATATGAAAGTGCCTAATGGCCTTACATTACCCAAGTCAAGTGATTCTAAACCACGGAGTGCGTTTGCAATTAGGTTGAAACGCTCAGTTTACGGATTGAAACAATCCGGGCAGATGTGGTATACCCGTCTAAGTGACTACTTGATTGGGAAGGGATATAAGAACGATGAATTATGCCCCTGCGTATTCATAAAGAAAACAAGTTCTGAATTTGCAATTCTAGTTGTATATGTCGATGATATGAACATAATAGGTACTCTTGATGAAATAAGAGAAACCACGAGCTACTTGAAATCTGAATTTGCGATGAAGGATCTTGGGAAAACTCAATTCTGTCTAGGCCTTGAACTAGAACACCGAGTTTGTGGAATACTAATCCACTAGTCTACGTATGTCCAAAAGATGCTTAGGAGATTTAACATGGACAAAGCGCATCCTGCTAGCACTCCCATGATCGGTCGAAGTTTGGATGCAAGGAAAGATCCATTTCGTCCAAAGGAAGATGACGAAGAGGTGTTGGGAGCTGAAATTCCCTATCTAAGTGCAATAGGCGCATTATTGTACTTAGCCCAGTGCACTCGACCAGACATTGCATTCTTAGTGAACTTGTTAGCTAGATTTAGCTCAGCGCCAACGCAGCGTCACTGAAATGATATCAAAAACATTTTCTGATACCTAAAATGAACCATTGACTTGGGACTGTTCTTTCCCTAAAGAAAGACATGAGGGACCGCATATGGAACAGTAATCCCTAAAGGAAATGTTGAAGGTGAACACTCCACCCACTACACCGAAACCCTAAATAATGTTTTGGTTGGTTTTGCTAATGTTGGGTACCTCTTAACCCACATAAAAGTCGTTCCCAAACTGGTTATGTATTTACCATTGGCAACACGGCGATATCTTGGAGATCAACCAAGCAAACCCTTGTGGCTACCTCCTCAAACTATGCTAAGATCATTGCTCTACATGAGGCGGTTCGTGAGTGTATATGGTTAAGGGATATCATTACACATATTCGAGGGACTAGTGGTTTGAGTTCTACCACTGAAGAACCTACTTGCATTTATGAAGATAATGCAGCTTGCATCAAACATATGAAGCTAGGATATATCAAGGGTAATAATACAAAACACATATCGCCAAAGTTTTTCTACAATCAGGAACAACAGGCTCTCCTTAAGATTCAAGTGAATCAAGTAAGGTTTGAGGAGAATGTGGCAGATTTGTTTACCAAATTATTACCTAAGGCCATATTTGAGAAACATGTGAAAAACATAGGAATGCAAAGACTTTCCAAGCTCCCTTGATTGATATAAAGATCAGGGGGAGGTGTAGACTTCAGGGGGGATCTAACACACACATGTCATCATCAAAGATAATAGGTGCGTTGTGCTCTTTTCCTTCGATCAAGGTGTATTTTTCCCACAGGGTTTTTATTGTTACTTGGCAAGGTTTTTAGTGACGCAACAATTCATGCACCATTTCGTCTTTGACTTGGCACAAGGGAGAGTGTTAAAGGAAAAACACGTTATGTGCCTTCATCAAAGTAACTAACGAAGAGGGAACTTGGAATTAGCGGTTACAGCTCAATCATCCATTATTGTCATTATTGTAATTGCTATTACCATTGTAATCCTCACCTTATATAAAGGGACTATCTAATGAAATGAGTAAACTAATTTCCCATTTTACTTGTACATTTTAGAGTTTTTGTCCATTGATCCAAATTCTAGAGATTTTTTTCCCACTTACCCCATTAAGGTTTTCTTTTAATTTCCCCTTACGCATAAAGATTCTAATAAGAAGCCCTAATACCCAATTAAGTTTTTTTTTTTTAAAGACTATTTTACCCTCACCAATTTGTTACATAGAGAGAGAGAGAGAGAGAGAGAGAGAGAGAGAGAGAGAGAGAGAATAGAAGAGAGAGAAGCCATAGGAGACTTCCCTGGAGTCCCGTCACCGGCTGCCAGATTCCCGTCACCGATCGCCGGATTCTGGTCACCAGCCGCCACCCATCGAACTTTTCTGAAAACCTCGCCGGAGGTCCCTAAAGAGGTCGTCGGAAATCTCATAGGTCGCCAAAAAGGTTTATTGCCTCCAAATAGACCTATATTGTCCCCCAATAAACCTTTATTGCCCCCAATAGACCTTTATTGGGGGGCAATAGAGGTTTATGAAACTTCGCCGGAAGTCCCCAAAGAGGTTGTCGGAGATCTCATATGGGGTTGGAGAGGTTTATTGCCCCCCTCCAATAGACCTGTATTGCCCCCCAATAGACATTTTGGTTGCTGAAATGGAAACTAATCTCCTTAAAATTAGACAAATAAAATTTTAATTAAGGGAAAAAATGAGAAGATTATATCGATTCAAAACATTTATTGGGGGGTAATAGATGTCTATTGGCCCCCCAATAAATGTTTTATTAGGAGACAATAAAACAAAGATGCGTTATATGAGTTTCCTTCTTCAAGCCCAAGAACTAAACTAGACGTAGGGGATAATTATGATTTGTCAAGTCCAAGAACATAGTACTTTATTCTTCAAGCCTTCATCAAATAGCTGGAGAACTTTGAATGAATGAAGGAATGAAAGAAAAAAAAAAGTAACAATGTGTCAGAGGCATTTCATCAAACAGGTGGTGAGCAAGATTATCATATCAGTTTGCCATCTACATATATATAGTGAAAGACGGAGTCAGTGATCATTCAAAGTGACAAAAAGCAAACAGAAAGGAAGAAATATGAAGACCATATCATTCAGAGTGCTATGTTGAATATGTCAAATTTGAAGATTTTTTCTAATACAAACAATAAAACGTACCCACAAGAAACCACTTCACCTTTTGCAACAAAAAACCAATTTCTTGAATCAAAATCCTTCAATTCTTACATAACTTTGATCAATACTTGTGCTTTTTCAACAAAATATAGGAAGCATTTCTTCACTACAATTGGTGCAGAACAAAGGATGATTAAGACATCAAAAGAAGAAGAAGCAAGCTTGAATCCCAACGCACAGGACCACCGCAATGTTGTCGTAGTATCACTGGAGTTTAAGGTGCAGTCCAGGCACTCCCATTGCTCCATCGAGGCCAGGCGGCATGCCACGGCGTGACACAGGATCTGAAAATCAATGTCGCCGGAGGTCGTCGGCATCTGGTGAATAGAGACGAAGAAGAGAGAGACCGGGTCCTTGGAGCGTAGGTGAGAGAGAGAAGAGACAGAGAGAGAGAGAGAACGAGATCGAGGTGAGAGTGAGAGGAGAGATGGCCAGCGAGATCGTCCCGGTCAGTCGACGCCAGAAGTCGTCCGCCGTGTTAAACAATTTGGAGAAAGAGAGAGAGGAAGGAGAGAGAGTGTGTGTGTGTGTGCAGATCGAAGGGATGTGAGAGAGAGAGGCATGATGTAATTCATTAATTAGGTCGAGGGTAAAATTGTTATTTTACTTTAACTTAGGTAAGCAGAAATAAAAATATGTGGCTGGGGCAAGTGAGTTAATTTTAGCTTATTTTGGTGTTTTGGATCAAGGACCCATCTTTTTATTAGAGCGCTGCTAGTATGGTTTTATGGATGGAAATGGGTAGCTACTTTGGGGGAGTGCAAAATCATTCTCCAAATAAGGTGATTTATTTTTTTATTTAGTTTAGGCCGTCAATTTCAAAACATCGTAATAATATCACCCGAAATTCACATAAAATGAAGAGAAAAACGCTCAAATGAGAAAAACTCTGAAAATCAATGTTAAAAAGCGCGCTTCAAGAGGCGTCTTAGGCGCAAAAATCCATAAAAAAATGCACCAGGCTAAGGCTAAGGCGTAAAAGCAAAAAAAGGGCGGCTTAAGGTGTAAAAAGTGCAAAATATTACTGCTTAAGGTGTAGAAAGTCGCCCAAATATTTTATTCTTCAAAACCCAAAATGACTTTGTTCTGGGGGTATTCTATCTTAAAACTGATTTAGCTCATTCAGTTTTTGTTTCATTCGATCTTTCGCATCATCCCAACTCAATTTCTCCCAAAACATAAAAATTCGAACCCTAACCACTAATAAAGTAGATTTCAATAATTATTTTTTATTATTATTTTTTTAAAAATTTTAACTTGAAATCAATGGACTACATTTTATGCTTGTTGATTTTGTTGAATCAGATGGTTCTACTTTACTTATTATGAATAAATGACAATTAATAATGTTTTTTTTTCCTGCTTATGCTATTTCTTAATTTGATTTTGAACGAGGGTTTTAGAACCCCAAACACCGTATATTTCCTTCAACCTCTTCATTTGGATAAAGAGGAACACAACCCAGCTTCTAGAGTTGTGCAAAACGCATTTATTGAAAAGGACCGAGCCATAACAAATGAGAAGCTTATAAACATAGAGCAAGTGATTCATGAAGAGTTATACTAGATCAAATATTTACCAAAAAAATAATAATAAATATATTGGATTTAATTACCACTCTTTTGAAGCCCTAAAGGGAGGCTAATTTAACAGCTGATTTTGTAGCATTACCATAGAGATTAGAGATATTGTATTACCTCACATTGTATGATGTTTTCAGATAAAAAATAAAATAAAAAATTTCATATTTTTCTCCGTATTTTATAACTTTTTTCAAATAAATATTTCTTTGATACTTTTGTTGAAATTTTTGTTTTTGGGGAATAAGTTAGGAAGTGTTACCCACAAGGACTTTGGTTTTAAAAGTACCCAACTAGGGAGTCGAGTGCCTGGTCCAGGGAGTCGAGTGCCTGAAATCTGAATTTGGCGGCTCTTGTCCAATCATGTCCAGTGCCTGCCTAAGCTAGATGAGATTGTTTCTATTTGATGTTCGTGTGTAGAGCAAGGTTGGGGAGACTTTTTCTTTTTTTAGTGAAGGGCAGGCAAGCTTCATATTGAGTTGAACATATCTGTGGTTTGGATCCGGCAAGGATGGAAGTCATCTCGGCTTGGTGTCGGTGTTGTTGATTTGTGGTATTATTATTGATCAACATTTGCCGATAAAGAGTAATCTACAGTGGTGGGTGTAGGTGCAACAGATTCAACAGTTCTAGTGGTTGCTGGGGTTAGCGGTATATTGTTTTGGTGGGGTAGGCCCACCTAAAGTCATGTTGGTGATGTTAACGGCGATATTGCTTGTTTGGGCTTTGCAGATAACGGTGGTTTTGATGGATGATTGGTATGGTCGACCCCTAGAGCTGGGGTTGTCGGTGGTGGCACGAGAGGTGTTGCAGGCTGGAGATTCCCTTTTTGTTCTTGTTTCCGCTTGGGTTTGGACATTTGGCCTAGGATCAAGGGGATTTGGGCCTTGTGGAATTGGCTTAACTTGGGCCTGCATGATTGGGTATGGTTCTCTAGAGGATTGGACATGCCTGAAGGGTGTCTTACCACCCTTAGTTATTACTTAGTGTGTTTGTGGATGGTCCACCGAGTGTGGACCTTCTTGGGTGTTTGGATTGCTATGAAGTTGTCAGGTGCCAATCTCTATAAGCCATATCATGACTTCTTTTTGAAGTTGGTAATTATCTCGGTTTGATAGATGTATTTCAAGTGGCTTATGAATAAGAAGTTGACTCATATGTTTTTGCTAGGATGTGACACTATATTTTGTACTACAATTGCGTGTGGGCGAACGGAAGACTAGTCGATGATCTATCACTAGAAGACATAGAGTTTTTTTATTTATTTATAAAGTCGCTAAAAAAGTGAACTCAAAATAGATTTGTAATGAGTTGCGTTTGCTTCATAGGATTTTAGAATTTTCTTGCCCGCGTTATCTTATAAAGGTACACCTTGGACTGTAGCAATGATTATTAATTCGGGAAAAACTCACAAACAGTACCTGAACTTCAAGCCACTAATAACTTTTGTACCTCAAGTTCAAAAAATATCAGATTGGTACCTGAACTTCTGACCCCGACCCAATATCAGTATCTGGGAACAGTAAAATCGTTAACGGAGTTAATTTTTGAAGGGTAAATCTGTCATTTCACTGTTCATCATCTCCAAAACTCTCCATTCTCTCTGCAAACCCAGATTTTTCATTATCTTCTTCATACCTCACACACACAAACCCAAATCGACCAAAGGAGAGGTGAGAGGTGAGAGGTGAGAGGAGTTGGTGGTGGATGAGACGGTGGCTATTGAAGAAGTGAAAGGTTGGTTGATAGTGGTGAGGAGGTATGAAGAAGAAATCTGGTATTGTAGAGAGAGGGGAGAGTTTTGGAGATGATGAACAGTGAAATGACAGATTTACCCTTCAAAAATTAACTCCGTTAACGATTTTACTGTTCCCAGGTACTGATATTGGGTCGGGGTCAGAAGTTCGGGTACCAATCTGATATTTTTTGAACTTGAGGTACGAAAGTTATTAGTGGCCGATAGGTCAGGTACTGTTTGTGAGATTTTCCCTATTAATTCTAATAGAATCGATTTTACCTATAAAAAAAATTAATTTAAGAAAAAAAAAAAAGACTTCGGTATTGAATTTATCGAAAATTGATTCGAGGAAAGTGAGATTCCATTTTGGTTGAGTCACCTAAGTTCCACCAGGAAGTCTTCAATATTAGACCCATCACTTCTTTCAGCACCTGGATTTGATTTCAGCACCTGGATTTGATTTGGATCTGAGCATTCCCCTAATATCCTTAGTCACATTCACACACATACATCTGTTTATCTCCGAGTCCCTTGGATACATGGGCTGCCTCAGTCCCTGGCTCAGCTCAATCCCTCCATGGCTTCATTCTTCTCTGCTCTCTGCTTCTTCCCTCCAACAATAAAACAGTCCCCTCCTCACACCCCTCTTCACTCCCACCTTCACACAAAGACACGCTCGCAT
This sequence comes from Rosa rugosa, assembly GCF_958449725.1. Taxonomy (NCBI): domain Eukaryota; kingdom Viridiplantae; phylum Streptophyta; class Magnoliopsida; order Rosales; family Rosaceae; genus Rosa; species Rosa rugosa. Next base: position 18,617,821 of record NC_084825.1, read on the forward strand.
GTAGAAGCTACATCATACTGAATAACAACACCAACAGAGTTGTAACTTGTCCATGACAATTGGCCCAAACCCAAAACCACCCAGTACTAGCAATACCAATACCAGCAGCACGAAACCCATTTACCACTAGACCAGTGGACCATCCCACTTGGTCACTATAGTGTAGAAGAATATGAGAGAGACAGGGGTGTGTTGATTTTTGTTTCTACTTAGTACTTTGGTGTTTATTGTGGAATTCTGAGTGGGGTGTGGGAAAAATTCAGATAGAGTGGTATGATATCGTCAGGGGTTAACCTGGCGATGACGGTGATTGGTTTCGCAGTGAGCACCATGTTCATCGTCTTTGTGTGCACCAGGCTTATTTGTGCTCGGATTCACCTCAATGTTTCAAGACGCTCCTTCCCCACAGCTTCTAGATCCGATCTCAGTATTGTATGTTTTTTTTCTTCTCAATTTAATTTCCAGTAATTGCCTTGTGTTTCTCTTCCTGATGGTAAAATAGCATCTGGGAATCTCTCATTTACCATTATAAATGAAAATTTGCTTTGTGTTATTGGTTTCACTGTCACTTAGATCTTACTCTTACAATAACTTTTTCTTTTTAAAACTTTTGGATTTTTTTATTTTTTATTTTGGTTATGTCATATAATTGTTTAGTGCAACAATTGAGGCTCTTGGCTTTTAGCTTCATGTACAATGTTATTTTGCACAGTTTGCAACCTGTTGAATTAGTAATTAGTAGTCTTTTGATCCAAATTTACACTTTTTGATATATTTCTTTTGGTGTTTAGTGTTTCTTAAATTTTGCAATATTGTTTCTTTACAATACTAGTCGTTGACCATGAATTTAAAGGATTTTCACCTAACTCATTATACAGCTAGAACGGGGTTTACATGGCGTTGAACCTGTAGCTGTAGCCAACTTTCCAACAAAGAAGTACAATGATCCATTTTTTTCAGCAGTTGAAGATGCTCAGTATGTCTCACTTTATGGCCTTGTATAGTTTTTGTCATTTGAATTTTGAAATGATTGCAAATTATATGGTGCAATTGCATTTCTTTTTTCAACAACAGCTAGGAACAGGCTTGTTGTACTTCGGAATACTCTCCAAGTGTGTATTAGATAAACGTAATAATTACTTAATTAGAGAGGAGTATAAACTTTAAAGTTTAGAATTCGAAGAGACCCGGGGATGCAACGGTAAATGGTTGGTTCTCCCTGATAGATTCTCCAGAGGGAAGGTAGTGAGTATGTGTGGTTCATAAATCACATGGTTGATAGGTTCAACCTTTATGAAATACTTGACTCTGTAGTATTTATGTGAGTTTTCTTTTTCTTCTTATAGAACTTGCATAATCAAGATCTGGGAAACTTAAGGTAGTGTTATTTGGAAGATTTTAGGTCTGATAAATGTTTTTTTATTTTATTTTGGAGACCTGGATCTTATGTTTATACCTTAACTCTACCATGGGACTATAGAAGTAACTGTATGGAGACTGTATTAAGCGGTTTGTGTGTTACTGTAATAACTGGCTTTGAATTACTTGTATCTTTCACATTGCTTGTGAATGCAAGATGATAGTATTTATTAACAGATATTTATTACGTATGTCAATTAGAATGACTATGTCTTTTCTAGTTGTCCTCATTGGGAGGGTAAAAGCCCCACTAAGTCCAGCTTGTATTACTTTTGACCTTCGTGGGTTGCAAATGTCAAGCACTTTGTGTGATATTGATTTCTAGTATTTGCTTTACAATACTAAGCTCTATTTCCATTTGAGATGTCACCTAAATTATGCCTCAAAAGATGATAAAAGTTATTGTGAAGCACACCCCTTGTTGGGATATTTTTTCTAGTCAGTTACATGGTACATGATATTAATCTACCATAACCTTTATAATCTTAATCTTAAAGACTATGAAATTTCTAACCTCTTGCTACAAAGTAAGCACATCTTAGGAAAGAAATGATGGATGGTGTTTATTTTCTTGATACCTGAATGAAGTTGTATATGTAGATGTCAATTTAAGAGAAGCCATATGACTTTTAATCTAATGTCATATTAGCCTTTTAGCTGATATTTTACATTCTGTAATACTTCTGTCTTTTGTCTCCAACCTCTTAGTGCAGATGAATTGGTAGAAATTGTCCTGTGCCAACCTTTGTTTTTGTAGCCTTTTGATTAGATAAGTAATGCATGCAGCTTAAGGGCATTGTTCCTTTTGTCACCAAGCTTTTTATGTAGATGTACTGGTGCAAGTTGTGCACAAGCCACAAGTTTGATTGAAGTGATGAGCTTTTTCTCATTACTAAGGTGACCAAAGTTTTGGCCCTTTCATTTTCTCTGGTCATTTGCCTTTTCCTTTGAGAGAGAAATATCAGGATCTTGTTTGCTTCTATTTTTGTAATTTAATTGGTTAGAGCTGCTGTAAGCAACATCTGTACCTAAAAAAGTTGATTGAACTGGTTGATGTCAACTCATTTTCTGACTAGGAAGCTTAAGGGTAATTTTTGTGGATTTATACCCATTTTTTCTCTAGGAGAAATTCAGACATGTTTTGGACTGGAAATGATAAGTGGGGTTTAATGTGTTAAAAAGCAATTTCTGTCATGAGCAATTTCTTTTTTCTTCGTAAAGACTTATTATAATTGGATGTAATTATTGTAACATCAGAATCGCTATAAAGCATGCATATATGAAAATAAAACTTAAGAGTATACATCGTTCGATAAAGTCCTACTACATGTCTACTACAATCTTGTCTAGTCTATGATCTTTCACGGTTGTATACAATGTATGGTTATATATCTCTCTAAAATGTTTTTCAAACCCAGTGACTGGTTAGACAATCTTTCACAAAGTAGTTAAAGAAAGCATCATCACAATAACTATTCTTTTGTCTTGGGGTGTAATGAGAACTGTTAGTAGGCTGTAGTTTCTGAAATCAACATTTTGTTTTTGGGAGTTGTTATTAATGCATCACAAATGTTTGTCTATACACCCGCTGCACTTTCTTATTTGTCTTCATTATATAAAATTGTGGTCATAATACCATCTATGCAATAATGAATTCTTCAAAAACAATAGGTGGGTGTTATAGGGGAGTGAAATTCACACTCCCCATTTTACAATCCACACTCCATATTTCCTTTTTCGGTAACTTAAATTTTGTCTTTAGTAGCTTAAATTTTGTGTTGTCATGAGAACTTTAATCAAAAAAGGAAAGGTGTGGATTACAAATTAGGGAGTGTGGATTTCATTCTCCTATCATAAACAAAAATCAAAAACTCTCTTGTTTTCAACAACAACACCCTTTTGTTTATATTAATTTTATGTACTGTTAGACAGGGCAGCATTTCCTTCTGAGCCAATCCTTAATTTTCTATTGGCATATTTAGAGAGGTTACATCAATTACATTTCTAAATTCTCTTCGAGTTATCAGTTTTAATAAATTTGAAATTGAAAATAAATGGGTCTTGAGCTTTCAACAGGTAAAGCTTTTATGCATGGAAGATTAATTATGAGGGTTTAGATTGGGATGAGAGGTCTTAATTTCTTATTTTCAGTTTGCCTGTAATGTAAACCCCTCTCATCATCTTATAGCGGTGTTATGTAGTAATAGTTTAAGTAGACTATGCAAATCCTTGCTCATGCCTGACAGTGTGAACTTACAAAATAATAGTGCTTTGAGTCCAACACCATGCCTGAATCTTGCCATATTTGCATTTTGGCCTCAGCCATTCCTATTCTTTTAATTTGTATTCTCTGCATTAGAAAATTATGATCATACTTTTACACAGATATATTATAAGGATTTTGGTTCCCCTAATCCTTTTATTTCAATTCTCCTATGATCTACAAGCATTATTTGTTGCAACTGATTCAAAACTGCTGTTTTGTGTTTTTCTCTTTGTGAGACTGTTTATGTTTTGAGTGACATTGAAATAAAGAAGAGACGGTAGACCTTCGTTTTGGTAGTTCTTTGTAGCCTGTTACAGCAATATAAAGACCTTCGTTTTGGTAGTTCTTTGTAGCCTGTTACAGCAATATAAAATAATAATAATAATAATAAGCATTGAAGTAGTTGGTATTTTGGTGACTTCACCCAGAATTCTCTGCCACTTCTGAAATTTTTGTTCATAGGTCTGTCAACCCTTCCAATTCATTGCTAATGAAAATGTGTTTTGATGTAACAGATGTACAGTTTGCCTCGCAGAATACCATGGCGATGATGTATTGCGGATCCTCCCTTATTGTGGGCACTCATTCCATGTGACCTGTATAGACATATGGCTTCATCAGCATTCCACGTGTCCTGTTTGTAGAATATCATTGCGCGAGCATCCTGAGAGAAAACATCGTCTGCAACCCTTGTTCAGTTCAGCTATTCGATCTCATTATGGTACAGAATCCTCTGACATCCATTCTTATCGCTATCCTTTGAACAATCATGGATCAAGAACACATGCCAACCGTAGTATGGACCCTATTCAAGAGGATCATATAGCATCTGAGGGTGATGGATCAGATGCCAGGGAGAATGCCTTGCCCTTAAATGAGAGTAATCTGAATTCTAAGGACATGACAAACAAGCACGTAGAAAGCCCATCAAATCCATAAATACAATGGTTTCTTGGAATCCAAGCAAGCATTCTGTAATGCCTTCAAGTGGCGGCGATTGAGACCAGGCATGTCCCTAAATCTGCAAGTAGATACCATTTGAACCGTCTCTTAGGAAGTTGGGATCAGCTTGTTGCTGACTCTTCGTGCTTGCTGTATATAGTGCAAAAATGAGGTTTTCAATTGGGGCCTCTTTCTTTTATTTTCATGGTTCAATTTCTTCTTTCCCTATTAGGTGGCTGATCTTGGGCAGTTTTGTTAGATCAGTTGTAAACAAGACCCAGAGAAAGACCGGTGGAGGTTGTAGTTCATTTTTCCCTCATGTAATGTTGTATCATACTCACGTCAACTTCAAGCTGGCCAAATATGGCAATATTTATGAGTTAAAAACTGTCAAAACTCAAGAGTCGCATCTAGAGTGATTTAAATAGGAGATAAACTTGTATGGACAATCAAAGTCCAAACTACTAGTAGTGAATTCTCTCAAAAAAAAAAAAAAAAAAAAAACTACTAGTAGTGAAAGTCTCATTTACTAGATAAATGTGTTTCTGCGAAATTTTTATTTTTTTATTTTTTTGCAAACAACAATCTATGTCAAGGCTACTTATTTCATATAACTCGTGAGTAATTTAACCTTGATACCCTTAACATCAGACATCCGAACAGACACAAATTCACAAAAACTTAACCCCAAAATGCGAATTTGCCCGAGTTGACCCCCAGAACCCTCTCCTTTTTTGCCAGCACGGCCTTACTCACCACCTTGGGGTGGCAAAGGTTTTAGACTTGTGGATAACAACCAGCTCCCTGTCTTGAGTCAGAGCTCTAGTAAAGGGGTTCAGCATTTCAAAAAATTGAAAGAGAGACAAAAGACTTTGGGATATGCGGATTTAGGAGAGAAGGTTATTGCAGAGAAATTAATGGTCTTTCTGCTTTGCTGAACAAAAAGGCCGAGTTAGGTGTGTTACCTGGTGTTTCTACTTGTGATGGAGCTCCCATTGTTAATCACATTCTTTTTGTAGATGATAGTATGTTGTATGCAAATGCTAATTTACAGGCTTGTCAGGAAATTAGTAATGTATTGAAGGTGTATCGAAAAGCATCTGGGCAGCAAGTAAATTTTCGTAAGAGTTCTGTTACGTTTAGTAAAAATGTGGAGCGTGATACTCAGAATTGGCTAACTACTTTTCTTGGAGTTACAGTAGTGGAGTCTCATGAGAAGTACCTTGGTTTGTCTACATATGTTGGAAGGAACAAAACTAGTACCTTTCAATATATTCAAGAGCGTTTGGATCAGAAACTTCAAACTTGGCAGGGTCGGCTTCTTAGTGGTGCCGGCAAAGATATTTTGATCAGGGTGGTAGCTCAATCTTTACCTAGTATGCTATGAGTTGTTTTCAATTAACAAAGAATTTTTGTGATGATCTTCAGCAGAAATGTGCAAGATTTTGGTGGGGGAGTTCTAATGAGCAAAGAAAAATTCATTGGAAATCCTGGCAATTCCTTTGTCGGCCAAGGAAAGAAGGAGGTTTAGGTTTTCGGGATTTACATGCTTTTAATAGGGCCATGCTAGCTAAACAGGGCTGGAGAATTGTTCAATTTCCAATTCATTGATTGCCAAAATGTACAAGGCTAAGTACTTTCCAGAATCTTCTTTTTGGGAGGCAGAACCTCATCCATCACCTTCATTCTCTTGGCGGAGTATTTCTGAGGCTAGAAGTGTTCTAGTCAAAGGGGCACGTTGGCAAGTGGGAGATGGGAACGATATATGGATTGATGACCCCTGGATACCTAGAGCTGCCCCATTTCGTTTATTACCTGTTCAGGGAGGTCGGGATGCTTCTTGGAAGGTCAGTAATTTGTTGAATAATGACGGCAGCTGGAATGAAACTTTAGTACAGCAGGTTTGTCATCTTGATGATATCCCCTTCATCTTGTCTATTCCTTTGAGTAACCGAAGGGTCAAGGATCGTTGGGTGTGGCACTTTGATTCCAAATGGATGTTTTCAGTTAAGAGTGCTTATAAACTCTTAATGGAGGAAGAGATGGTGCAAGAGGTTCCCTTGCAAACACAAGAGCTTTGGAAGAAGCTATGGTCTACCAATGTCCCAGGTACGGCTAAAATTTATCTATGGAAGGTGTTGAACAATTGTTTACCTACTATAGTTAGATTGATAGAGAAACAGGTTCATTTGGAGATCCGGCCTTCTGTTCTTTGTGGAGGGGGGGGGGGGGGGGGGAGAGACAATTGAACATATTTGTAGGCTTTGTCCGTTTGTGAAGGGAGTGTTGAATGCCGTGCCTGGAGTAGTACAAACTGTCTATTCTTCTAGTGCTAGGCAGTTGCAACTTATGGAGTGGTTTTGGAGTTGTGCGTCTCAATTGTCTCCTAATTTATGGGCAGCCTTTGTTGATAATTTGTGGGGTACTTGGAAGGAGAGAAACAATAGGGTGTGGGATAAGAAGAGTATGGAAGTGAACCAGGTGGTGTTGCTTTTGTCTGCTCATCTACAGGAGTACCAGAGACACCATGGTAAGGGCCAGGGTGGAGGAAGCCGGCGAGTAGTTCCTTGGAAACCTCCAAGTGCAGGGTGGGTGAAGATTAATGTTGATGGTGCCTTTTACAAAGATACATGTACTGGGGGGATTGGAGTCATTATTCGTGATGACATGGGGAGATGTTTAGGTGGTTATTATGCTCCAGTATCTCATGTTTCTTCTTTAGAACAGGTTGAAGCATTGGCAGGGAGGGAGGCAGTCTCACTTGCTATTCAGCGTGGCCTCTCTCCAGTTATTTTTGAGACCGATTCTCTTACTCTTTTTCATGCTACTAAGCAGAGAGTCATTCCCCATACTTCCTTCATTGGGCGTGTGTATGATGACATTACCTTTCATCTTCAGCAGATGCGGGGTTCTTATTTTACTCATGCTTATCGTCAAGTCAATGTTGTGGCTCACACTTTAGCTCGTTTTGCTTGTTCTTCTTCTAGTTCTTTATTTTGGGGCCTAGAGCCTCCAGCTTGTATTGTTGATGTACTTTCCAAGAAGTTTCCCTCCTAATTTATTTAAGTTGACAGTTTCTCAAAAAAAAAAAAAAAAAAAAAAAAAACAAGATAGGATTCAATTTTATAGGGCAGCCTTCTTTTCTTATTATTATTATTATTATTATTATTATTTGTTCGGAGGTCCAATTTTAAGGTTTTGAATTGGGTTTTGAGTAACACAAAATGGAACTATCACTTCCAGAGTAACAATAAAAACAAGAGGTAATGGGCTACCACGAAATTTATTATTCTTGTTAGCCCAAAAGGTTAGAAAATACTTGTATCCGAACTAGTATGTATATTAGCATTCAAACTCTCTCTTATTTACATATAATTGCCAATCTAAATTCATAATGTAACTGTTAAAAAGTTAAACTATCTATGCAAAAATTTATTGTACACAAAAATCATTCACATTCAATTGCATTAAACAAATGAACAGTTACGATAAAAGTTAACAGTCTTATAACAACCGTCTATAATGTCATTTAAAGGCCCAAAAACTTTATTATTGATGGATGTAGCAATTGGTTGAAGAAAAATATGATTCAGAAGGAATAAATTAAATAATTTTTAAATGTTCTAAATTTTTATAGAGTGTCTTTTTTCAACTAAAAGATTTTTATAGAGTGCCAGATCCGCCGGTGCATTTTATAAATTATATAATAAAAAATAAGAAAAATAATAAAAAACTGAAAGGAAAAAAGAAACAGATTTCACTCCATGTCCCTACTCGTACCCCACTTGAACAAGTGCACCCCATTTGCCAGTAAAGAAGAAATACTGAATCATAAACCGACGTCGCAGAGAAGAGGCAAAAGGCATCGATCTGGTAGCTGCAAAAGTCGGTGCATCTGAATATATTTGATTAGCATGGAAGAAAATGGACTTCTGTGTCAGACACCACACAGCAATCTAGTTGAGCATCATAACTATCCAAAACTAAAGCTAGCTATTAATAAATACACCGGCAACACCGTTCACAAAGTCAAACTTTATAGTACCAGACTACCAGTATATCAATTAATTTACCATGACTTTTTTTTATTTTTTTTTATTTAAGAACACTTAGTTTTCTCTCTTCCATTGCAGCGGTTAGATTACCTTCGGTCTTGTTTCAGATCCTAAGTTCCATACTTTTAATTTCTTTTGAATTTCATAGTTGGCATTCTTGTTTGCAGGCTCGGATCCAAGTACAAGCTCGGCTCCGAAATTTTCAGAATATATCCCCGAGTATATGTCTTGATGTTCTTTTCTTATTAGTTTTTTTTTCTCTTTTAATTACTTCCTGTTTTCTTCTAAATGTTTTTCTTTGTTTTTTTTTTTCCTTTCTTTCTCCCAATGCATACTAAAATTCAAGCCCATCCCTGTTTTGATTTCTGAATTCGCCGGTGCTTGTTTATCTTGTATTATCAATGGAATGTGCATGTGAAGTTGATTTTTTTTTTTTTTTGTACGACCCTTTAGGTTTTGCTGTTATGCAATTTAGTACATGCACTCTTCTAAAACTTCATAAATTTCTCACTCTTATATCTGCACATCTAACATTTCCAACACTCCCCCAACCTATATAGAATAAACTAGAAACAGCACCCGCGCGATGCTACGGATTTATGGCACGGGTTTTATAATTCATCGATCTAGTCATAATAACGCATTTATTTTTTAAAGAGACGAAGTAATCAACAAATTTTTCTATATTAAAAAAGAGAATCATTTTAAAAGAGTAAATTGGCTACATTAATTTTGTTGCAAATGACATTCATTAATGAGCATTGGGGGTTGAAGTTGTCAGTGCTAAACATCCACAAGGACTTGATACAGTAGCCTATAGCATTAATCATTTTAGCAGGGTCCCAAATCAATAAAGATTGATCACTTCAGAGATCAAGTTATTGAAATAACAATATGGTCCTCTTGTCTTGATGTTGATAAGTTTGGCCTTGGAATAGTTTTGGTAAGGGTTTTTTTCACTAACAGTGTCTGGACACTTCGAGGACTGTCAATATGATACCCGAACTTACAAAGTTATCAATGTGATACCTAGACTCATTTTTTCCTATCAACGTTGTACCTCCATCCATTTTCTGTCATGGTGCCGTTAATCATGATCACGTGTCACGCATGTGACTTGATTTTTAAGGACAAATTTGTCTTCTTACACCAATTTATAAAAAATAAAATAAAAAAAATAAACTGAAGAAGTTATTCCGCTTTGTTCTTCGTCATCTTCCCATTATAGGAGCAGAAATTACCAAATCAAATCGTCGTTATATCCTTCCCATCAAAACTTCTCTGACCATGAAATAAACCCATTTATTATGATCTTCTCCATCTTTTAGAATTTGGATTTGGGTTCTTAAGGAGAAAGCCAATCCAAATGAATTTGAATACTCACTCACTATGCTAATTAACTGGTTGTCTCTCTCTCTCTCTCTCTGCTCTCTCTCTCTCTAGTATTTCCTCATCCGGTTTTTCAATTCTTTGTCACCACATCTGAATTCTAGATCTGCGTAATCAATCCTGTTGATTTTCACGTAAGTCAAATCCTTTTTGTTCTTAGATAATTTTAGTGAAAGCGGGTCTGATTGAAACTTTTATTTTGTATGCGATATTGAATCGACCCAATATGTTTATATAATCATACTCTCATCTCTGTTCTCGGCTCTCAGCTCTCTCTAGCTCTCCCTAGCAATCGTTCAAGTTCATATTCTTGAAACGGCCAAAAAAAAAAAATTACAGCAATCATTAATGTTCTTCAACCCAGCAAAAAAAAATTCTGATCAATTGTTCATGTTCTTAGCAATTGTTAATGTTCATCTTCTTGAACCCAGCAAAAAATCACAAAGAAAAAACAAGAAATCCAGCAATCATTTTTCATATTCTTGAACCCCGGAAAAAAAATTAATTGTTCATGTTCTTGAACCTAGACCAAGCAAAAAAGCAAAAGAAAAAAGAGTCCAGCAATTTTTAATGTTCTGGAATCCAGACCAGAAAGAAAAGAAAAAGAAATTTTGAAGCAATTTTTCTAATGGTCTTGAACCCAGACCAGACAAGAAAGGAAAGATGTGGCGTTGAACCTTCAGCAGCAGCCTCTTCATCGAAATCAAGTGTTCTGTGACCCGAAACAACCAGTGAGACCAATACATTCAGCCCCATGCGGTGAGCACAAGCACCACCATGGTGTGGAGGCTGAGCATGAAGAGGACGGCGTCGTCGTCTAAGCTCCAATTGGACCCCAACACCTCTCCAAATCTAATTAAAGTCACCTTCAAACCCACCATGGCCACATCGCCCTCCTCTTCCGCTTCATTTTCAACACTTTCAAAAATTGAAATTTATCTGAGCAACCCAGAAACTCTGAAGAAGATGAGAGGTGAAGCGAGTAAAAAAAAAAAAAAATATATATATATATATATATTAAAAAAAAAAAAAAAAAAGGTCATTTTTATTAAAAATACGTAAAATGTCATATATAACCCTACGATTAGGGCAAATCAGTCTTTTTATCATCAATTAGTGCCTCATGTGACTTAAACGTGTTGGAATGGGTATCACATTGATAACTTTATAAGTTCGGGTATTATATTGACAGTCCTCGAAGTTTTCAGACACTGTTGGGGCAAAAAATCCGTTTTGGTAAGTATCAATCTTTGCATATCATAAAAAGAGAGATTAATAGAAGGAGCAATTCACAGAAACTTTGAACAAAAGACAGGATAGTCTAAAGAGCCTCCCTTTTTTCCGCCAAAAAAAAAAAAAAAAACGAGCCTCCCTTTGCTTTTAGTCTTCGGTGGCAATACCATAATATAAGACTTGCAAACCGTCAATTAGCTATTCATTTTGTTTGGTCCTGAGTTTTAGTATAGTTAGAAACTTAGAATTAAAGCATTGACTTACAATTGTATCTAATGACGCCAGGTTGATGAGGTGACATCAATGAAATAGAAGCTTTTCCAAGATACCTAACGACGTCAATCGAGGCCAACTAAATTATTGGCTTATCAATGAATTAATATGCATGCAGATACAGATGATTAATGTCCCCGATACAGATATATGCCCAATCTGGTCCACAACCAGTTTTAGACCGACTGCTAAAATCCTGGTTATTTTGTTAAATTTGTACAATATTTTAGGTTTCGGTAGAATTATTTAAATGGTTACTAAAATTCTACCCATTCGACATTTTAATCACTCACTTTTTTAAAATATAACTTTAGTCACTCAGTTTAGATCTCGTCTTTCACTACAGTCATTCTGATAATTTTGTCTGTTCAAGACTTGTAAAGATCTACTATTTAGAGAATATTTTGGTCAAGATGGTAAAAAAAAAAAATGTTGTTTTGCTCTATTTCTTTATGTTGGGCCTCGTTGATTGCTTGCTGACTAAGTCTTTGTGACTTATCTCTTTATTATCGTGTTTGTTATTTCCTTGTTAATAACACCCTGGTTTGTAGGGTTAAGATTAGGTTTTGAATTGTTTTTCCTCTAGTTAACCACGTTTGTAGGACATGTAAAACGTGGATGCAATTTGTTATCATTCCTGTTTGTAATGGCTGTTTAAAGCCAAGGTTGTTTCATTGAATAACTGAGGCGTTCAAGCTCACAAAACTTTGAGTTGTCTGTGTTAGAGTTTAAGCTTCCAACAAGTGGTATCAGAGCTCCACCACGGGGCCTGATCTGAGTGAAAGAAATAGCAGATTTCTTAGAGAGTGAGAGAGAGCCAGAAAAGTGTGAGAAGAGAGAATGGCTTCGAGTTCAAAGGGAGGCTTTGTGCAGCCTGCCATACCGAAATTTGATGGCCACTATGATCACTGGGCCATGTTGATGGAAAATTTCTTGAGGTCAAAGGAGTATTGGCCATTGATCGAAGATGGAATCACAGCGGTGGAGAATGAGGCAGCATTGACAGAGGCACAAAGGAAGGCTATTGATGAACAAAAACTTAAGGATCTCAAAGTGAAGAACTATCTCTTCCAATCCATTGATCGTACGATAATGGAAACAATCCTTAACAGAGAAACATCCAAGAATATTTGGGATTCCATGAAACAGAAGTTCCAAGGGTCAACTAGAGTCAAGCGTGCCCAATTACAAGCCTTGAGGAGAGAGTTCGAAGTCCTACAGATGAAGGAAGGTGAGAAGGTGAATGAATACTTCTCTAGGACTCTTGCAATTGCCAATAAAATGAAGATTCATGGGGAGACGATGGAGCAGGTGGTAATCATCGAAAAAATATTGAGGTCTATGACCTCAAAGTTTGATTACGTGGTGTGCTCTGTTGAAGAGTGCAATAACTTGGAGACTTTGACAATAGATGAGCTGCAGAGTAGTCTTTTGGTGCACGAACAAAGGATGAACGGACATGGGAATGAAGAACAAGCACTAAATGTCAGCCATGAAGAGAGGGTTGGCACTAGAGGCAGAGGAAGAGGCATGTTTCGAGGAAGAGGAAGGGGTCGGCAGCAGCTTAATAAGGCAATCGTAAAATGTTACAAGTGCCACAAGCTAGGACACTTTCAATATGAGTGCCCTAGCTGGGAGAAGAATGCCCATTATGCTGAACTCGATGAAAGTGAAGAGATGTTGCTAATGTCATATGTTGAGATGCACAATTCCAAGAGAGAGGAGGTGTGGTTCCTAGACTCCGGCTGCAGCAATCACATGACCGGAGACAAGCAATGGTTTCTTAACCTTGACGAAAGTTTCAGACAAACAGTGAAGCTCGGCACCAATACAAAGATAGCAGTGGTAGGGAAGGGAAGCATCAGACTGCATATTCATGGAGCTACTCAGGTGATCACTGATGTATTTTATATTCCTGAGCTCAAGAATAACTTGCTTAGTATTGGACAACTTCAAGAGAAGAATGTGGCTATTTTGATTCAATATGGAGTTTGCAAAGTTTACCATCCTGCGAAAGGATTGATTATGGAAACCCCTATGACTGCCAATAGAATGTTTGTAGTGCTTGCCTCTGTGTCAACTCATGCTCCAGGTCCGACTTGTTTTCAAATGACATCTGAAGATACCACTCACTTATGGCATAGGAGATTTGGACATTTGAGTCTTAAGGGTTTGAGAACCTTGGCATACAAGAAGTTGGTGAATGGTTTGCCACCTCTCAAAGCCTCATTCAAATTATGCACAGATTGTGTTATCAGGAAGCATCATCGAGACTCAATTCCGAAGAAAAGTTTGTGGAAAGCTTCTCAACCACTACAACTCGTGCATTCCGACATCTGTGGTCCGATTACTCCTGAGTCAAATAGCCATAAAAGGTACATAATCTCTTTCATAGATGATTATAGTCGGAAAGTATGGACATATTTCTTACATCCTAAGTCAGAAGCATTCACTACTTTTAAAAACTTCAAGAGCATGGTAGAGAAAGAAACTGGAAAGTTTATTTGCTGTCTTCGTACTGACCGAGGTGGGGAGTTCACCTCGTTGGAATTTAACCAATATTGCAGCTCAAATGGAATCGGTAGACAGCTCACTGCAGCCTACACCCCACAGCAGAACGGGGTGGCAGAGAGAAAAAACCGAACCATTATGAACATGGTACGGTGCATGCTGACGGACAAACAAGTTCCCAAAGAGTTCTGGCCGGAAGCGGTAAATTGGGCAGTACATGTTCTTAACCGATGCCCTACACTTGTAGTGAAAGACAAGACACCACAAGAAGCGTGGAGTGGACTCAAGCCTTCTGTAGAGCATTTTAAGGTGTTTGGCTGCATCGGACATGTTCACATACCAGATAACAAAAGGCAAAAGCTTGACAACAAAAGCTTCAGGTGTGTGTTTTTGGGCATAAGCGAAGAATCCAAGGCTTACAGAATGTTTGATCCAGAGGCAAAAAGAATTGTCATAAGCCGAGATGTGGTGTTCGAAGAAGAGGAGACGTGGAATTGGGGAAAGTCTGTTGAAGAAACTCGGTGTGATATACTTGAATGGGGAGATGAGGAAGAAGGAGAAGAGCTCGAGGAAGATAATAATGAAGAAGAAGAGCAGATTGAGCAAACTGCTGAAGGTGGAGTTAATGGCTCTGGTTCATCATCTTCAAGTGAAGCAGCAGCTAAAAATAATACCTCAACTCTAATTAATACATCTAGTCATGTTCAAGGGAGGATACGGAGAGTACCGGTGTGGATGGAGGACTACGAAAGTGGTCAGGGTCTGTCTGAGGATGAGGAAATGATGCAGCAACTTGTTATGTTCACTTCAGCTAGTGATCCAACAACTTTCGAAGAGGCAGTCAAGAGTTCTACATGGAGAGAAGCAATGGACTTGGAAATCAAAGCCATTGAAAAGAATGGAACGTGGGAATTGACTAAGTTGCCGAGAGGAGCTAAGAAGATTGGTGTAAAGTGGATATTCAAGACTAAACTGAAAGAGAAAGGAGAAGTAGACAAATGCAAAGCCCGGCTCGTAGCAAAAGGGTACACTCAACAAGCCGGAATTGACTACACCGAGGTATATGCTCCTGTTGCTCGTTGGGACACTATTAGAATGATTCTTGCACTTGCAGCTAATAGAGAATGGAGTGTGTATCAACTTGATGTAAAAAGTGCCTTTTTGCACGGAGAACTCAGTGAAGATGTGTTCATCGAACAACCTCGAGGTTATGAAGTGGAGGGTGCAAAAGATAAAGTATATAAGTTGAAGAAGGCCCTATATGGGCTCAAGCAAGCACCACGAGCCTGGTTCAGCAGAATAGAATCCTACTTCATAAAAGAAGGATTTGAGAGATGTTTGTGTGAACACACTCTATTCATTAAGTATGGTGAAGGTGGAAGGGTTCTCATAGTCAGCTTGTATGTGGACGATCTCATCTTCACAGGGAACGATGAGAAGATGTTCAGTGAGTTCAAAGGTTCAATGAAGCGAGAATTCGATATGTCTGATCTTGGGAGGATGAAATACTTCCTCGGAGTGGAGGTAGTGCAGAGTTCAGATGGGATATTTATAAGCCAGAAGAAGTATGCCAATGAGGTGCTAGAAAGGTTCGGAATGGAGAGCCTTAATCCCGTGAAAAATCCTATGGTACCTGGGTGCAGACTTGTGAAAGATGAAGGAGGTAAGAGAGTTGATGCCACTACTTACAAACAAATGGTGGGCAGCCTTATGTATCTGACTGCCACCAGACCGGACCTCATGTTTGTGGTAAGTTTGATTAGTCGCTTCATGGAGACACCTACAGAGCTGCATCAACAAGCTATGAAGAGGATTTTTCGTTATTTGAAAGGAACAACTGAGATGGGGATTCTGTACAAGAAAGGAGGAGAGGAATGTTTGGTGGCTTATTCAGATAGTGACTACGCAGGTGACCTTGAAGATCATAAAAGCACCTCAGGCTATGTCTTTAAGATAGGTTCTGGTGCTGTGGCATAGTCATCCAAGAAACAACCAGTGGTTACTCTCTCCACGACTGAAGCGGAGTTTATAGCAGCTGCTTCCTGTGCGTGCCAGTGCGTGTGGATGCAAAGAATTCTGGGAAAGCTCGGTCTCAACCAAAGTAAGTGCACTACAATCTTCTGTGACAATAATTCTGCAATTAAACTCTTGAAGAATCCTGTCATGCATGGCAGGAGCAAACATATTGATGTTCGGTTCCATTTTCTTCGAGATTTGTCCAAAGCTGGTGTGGTTGATTTAGTGTATTGTGGTTCTAAAGATCAGTTAGCAGATATTATGACTAAACCCCTGAAGTTAGATGCGTTCTTGAAGTTAAGGGAGCAGCTCGGAGTGTGCTTGAATACTGGAGTAAACTGACTGCATTTCTTGCAGGTCAGTTTAAGGGAGGATTTGTTGGGCCTCGTTGATTGCTTGCTGACTAAGTCTTTGTGACTTATCTCTTTATTATCGTGTTTGTTATTTCCTTGTTAATAACACCCTGGTTTGTAGGGTTAAGATTAGGTTTTGAATTGTTTTTCCTCTAGTTAACCACGTTTGTAGGACATGTAAAACGTGGATGCAGTTTGTTATCATTCCTGTTTGTAATGGCTGTTTAAAGCCAAAGTTGTTTCATTGAATAACTGAGGCGTTCAAGCTCACAAAACTTTGAGTTGTCTGTGTTAGAGTTTAAGCTTCCAACACTTTATTTATCTTGACCAACCCATATTCATTTTTTTCAAGTTACTCACAATCTTGATTGAGTTTCAAGCTCAACTATGCTCGATTGAAAACAAAAACAAACAAAAAGTGAATAAGTAAATAAACAAATTTGGTTTTTTGGATGATTGGACTAAAATACCTCATGTTTGATGGCGTTTAATGGCAGATTTTACGGCAATGACTAAAGTGACTTGCAAAATTAAATTTGGTGACTAGAGTGATATTTTTCAGAAACCAATGACTAAATTATCGAATGGGTTGTAGTTCAATGACCATTGGCATGTGTAATCTTCCCTTAGGATTCTTTGCTAAAACAACTCTGTTTCATTAATGACATTAGATTAAACCAAGGACCCTGAGATTATCACCTAAATAACACGTCCAATGGTGCACCATAGCCAACTTCAATCTATAATAACGATTCCACCTTCACCATCCCACCAAATTTTATTTGGTGACTATTGTGAGAGATGTTCTGACATGACTCGCCCCGGATTTTACCTTGAAATCTGAGGTGGCCCTGTGAGGCCCATTTTAGAAGAAATTCTACCAAAAATGTGGCGGAACCTCCTCTAAAATTGACTACCCAAAAACCTGTAGAAAGACAAAACACTTCCAAACAATCTAACCTTATTCTTCTGGAGCCACCCTGCTCCCTAAATCACAACATTTCTCATTTCATAAAACAATTCTGAACTTAAGAATATTAATCTCATGGGTTATCAGAGCAATCTAATGCACAAGGTGTATAAGAGGATAGAATACAAGATAAAGGACGATACATTTTATAATGCAGAAGCTATGACAGCTATGCCTCAACCCCATATACGCTTGACCTCAAGCAAAACTGGCCTGTAAACTGGGCATTTGAAACCGAAGGGCCCAGGGGAAAAACATTTTAAAACCGTTAGAGTGAGTGGACAAAAATAAAGTAATTTACGAAAATAACTAACTGTATGCTTTCCCCATTTCCTCATTCTTTAAATCCGGCAAGCAATACGATTTATAAAACATTCTAAATTCACTTCCTTTAAAAATCAACCTTTCATAATGAAACGTTTCAAACCCACTTCCTTTCAATATCCACCTTTCCATGTAAAACCTTCGATGACTACAGAGGGCTGCTAACTAGTCATCGCATGCCATTTGGAGGGGTCTGCCGACCAGATGACGCATCGGAGGGGACTGCCGACCGGAATCCAGGAGGCGGTGGTTAGAGGGGACTGCCGACTAACCACGGGTAGTTAGAGGGGACTGCCGACTAACTACTTCATGTCATCTGGAGGGGACTGCCGACCAGATGATGCACTGGAGGGGACTGCCAACCGGAATATTCTGGAGGGGGCTGCCGACCAGGTAATATGCGCATGCGCCGATACTAGCCTCCTTATTAAATTCATCCCTTTTTAAAACCTCTTTCCCTTTGAAAATATGTCCTGTCGAACATCAATCTCATCCTAGAGAAAATCGTAGATATTTAATCAATCAATCACTTCCCGAAAATCATTTCTCAACTCAATAACTCATAAATATTGGGTCAAATTCTACTAAAAGCCCTCGGACAGGAAATTGCAATACTAATCTCGTAAACCATAATTAAGTCTCAATAATCAAGCTTGTGAAATCGTAAAACTCGAAATAAACTCCTTGCTGATAAATCATAAATAACTCAATAATTTAATCCCTCGAAAGCATGATTCACTAATTCTCGATAAATCATATAAAGCATTATAAAAATCAATAAGATAATTAAATACCCAAGAACATATACTGCATGCAATTTAACTTAAAAGCAAAGGTCCACTCACAATACTATTTACGCGATTATGATTCGTAAATAACAGTTCCCGCAACAGTTCCCTTCGTCAAACAATAACTCAGTACGTCGCCCTGTACATAATTATGATTCGTGAATAACACTCTGGCAATTAAATACGATTCCAACAATCATATCATCATATATCAACATTTCCATTTCTTCTCCGATTAACCCAAAACTTCACCTTAACACCAATTCTTTAATTCAAAGGTTCAAGGGCAGAACTGAGAGAAATCGGACGGTGGAATTCTCGTAAATCGATAACCGAACTATCAAACTTCGGAAATTCAAAATCAATATCAAACCTCCGAAATTCAAAATCATATCTACAAGTTCTGAAATTCACAATTAATTTATCTAGCCAAAAACCGAAAACCAGAAACTGCTCTACAGACCTCCACGCGTCACCAACAGTGGCAGCGCGTGGGCCCTACACGCCCGGCCAACTTCAAAATCCGGCTACCAAAATTCACCAGCAGCATCCCAACATCCCAAACATCTTTTACAACTACAACATTGATCACTTCAAGTGTATAAGGCCAATTTTACCTCAAACCCGAAACCTCCGAATTTGGCTCAAATCTTTGATTCTCCTTCCTCCAGCTGAATTGGAGCATGAAACTTGGTGGATTAGGACCGTGGAAGAAGGGGCTAAAAAGCCCAGACAGTGGCGCCGCCTAGAATGGCCGGAAAATCGAGAATCGACCGGAAAACCAAGAATGAGCTCACTGGAGATCTAGTTTGCTGCGCCGTCCACCGCCACTAACGTCGTACACTGTTTCTACAAGGAGGGAGAGGAAGATGAGACGGTCTATAAAAGTCCGGTTTCACGGCCGGGGGTGGCCAGAAACATCGCCGGTGGGGCCGGGAAGCCCATTGCCGGCCTTCTCTCTCTCTCTCTCTCTCTCTCTCTCTCTCTCTCTTCAGCTTCCCAAAATGGAAGCCCCGAAATTAATGGGTTTCCCCTTTGGAAACACCAAATTACAAAATTACCACTGCATTTCAACTCATATAACTTCTTCGTTACAGCTTCGATTTTAACGTGTTGTATGTCCACGAACTCGGTTTAACGTCCTCTACGACTTTCATGCAGAACGTTTCCTCAAAATTTGACCCGAACAAAAAGTTAACTTTTAGGGCCCTAAAAGATCGAAACGGGGTCAAAAGTAATTGTAAATGTCATTTACCGATCGAAAGACTAGTAAACCGGTAAATTTAGATTTGGGACGTTACATGTTCATCACCTCTATAGTAAGCTGCTAAGGTTACTTGCAAAACAAGCCAAAGACCAGCAGTGTGGTATGGCTCAAAGACTCTTCGATGATTGTTGGTAAAAAATCTAGCTGTAAGCTAAAGTTAATGTTGTGTACTTATTAAATTGTTAATGCAAATTAATTTGTAAAATGTTGTAATGTAATATATGATTCTAAAAAATAAGTCTGTATTGACATTTTGAGTTTAGAACTTATTGTACGTTTGTTTAAAAAAAAAAAAAAATTTAGGTATTTTGTGTTGATGTCTGAACCATTACGCCCGTTGTACTTTATCATTCTTTATTTTTGTTTGTTATTTGTATTTAAAAAATTGGGGAGTGACACTTCTCCACCATTTACTCCACCCTTTTTCTCCTTCGCCTTCCTTCCTTTGCTCCTCCATTCTCTTAATCTCTTATGTCTCTAGTCCCAACCCAAGTCTTTACGTGCCTCTTTAATTGCATTACCGACACTGGCGATTCGCGATTCACCATCATCTTCATTCTTCAACCACTATCACCGTTCTTCTTTGCGGTGTTATCCTTTATGGTTACCCGCTGTGTTTGGCTCCAAAACTAGTCTGGGTAGCAAACTGTCTCTTTTGAGTGCGCGAGCGTGCCAACACTGTGCGGTGTAGTCGTTGGGGCGTCCCTTGACCTGATTTCTTCTTAAACGATGTGGACGAGGAGAGCACCAACCTCGTCACTAGGTTCTTTTCTATGCCTTTCGGAAAAGGACTTCTTGCCTTATGGGTAAGGACTTGTGGTGTGATCTCTTGCGTCACCGAGTCTATACTTAGTATTGTAGACTAAGCAGAGAAATCACCGAGAAGTAGGAGAAATCACAGATTTGCTAAAGCGTGACTTTAGCTTTGCTGGGTTGCGAGGGCGTTACCCTTGCTTCGCTGGTTTCAACTAGGTTGAAGGTAGGTTTGCTCCGGATATACTTTGATAATCTGTGCGATTAGTTGATTGAAGAGTTGTGTCCTTTCTGTCCTTTGAAACCTGGTATTTATAACTAGGGTTTCGACGGTTCCTTGCCATAGAAGGATTATTGATTGAAAATTCCTAATCGATCTCCGCTACCCGAATCCTATAAGGGCTCGTTTTCCTTATGGACTCCGGAATGGACGAAGCTATAACCCAAACCCAGGTAGACTTATTCTTGGGCCGCAGGTATCGGCCTGCTATGCTAAATCATCTTAAAGGATATTGCCAAAAATACTTTTGGGCTCAAACGTAACACGCTGATTTCCCCCTAGCCGTTATGTTTAGTATCTATTGATGTCTTCCTTCTGTAGTCCTGTGACTATTTTTCAGTGGCTGTTTACTTTTAATGCAAGTTGGTTTGTTTCCAAAATAAAATTTTAATAATAATTAGGTGAATAGTTCTGAAAAAGAAATATATAAATGCTTCATAAGCTTAGTGTAGAGTAGGCATTTATCAACTGTCACGTCCATTATGTGAGACAATTTCATGAGCGTCACATGGAAGTGTAGTTTTGACATGCAGCTAGGTGTGACTCCATGAGACACATTAATGGCATGTTTACTAACTTGGAATCGGAATGGGAATGGATGGAATGATTCCAGAATAAGAGAATTCTGTCGTTTACTTACATGTAAGGGAATCGGAATGAATGTGGGTCCCGCATCCTTATCAGGAATCAATTCCTGAATACTCAGGAATTCGATAACCTAGGGGGGAGATGGGTTTAGGAATCAACTACCCGGAATCAATTTTTTATACCAAAAATACCCTAACATAATTTCAATAACATCAATTTTTTCCCTTTTCATTTTCTAGGGGTATTTTAGTAATCGAAGTAGTTTAATTCTCATTCCTAAATGTAAGTAAACAAAATCAATCGTAATCAGTTTCATTCTTATTCCGATTCCACATGGTAAGTAAACAGCGTAATGGAATTAAATTATTCTCATACCGATTCCTCTCTTCTCCCATTCCAGCTGTCTCCGATTCATGATTTATTCTGATTCCAAGTTAGTAAACGTGCCATAAATACCACATTCCAGCAAGTACACATTAAAGACATACCTACAAGCCACAAATTTAGATTTTTGAAGTAAAGGACTGAAATTTTATTCATGATTAAAGACTAGGACTACATTCTTGTAATACAAGATCAACTATACAGGGAGGAGTAGTTCCCTGCCAAGTTACATGTTGCTTCGTTTCAAAAGCAATCGAAGCAAGTCTCTGGGCAATTCTATTGCAGGTCCGAGGTGCAAACAAGAGTTGGACCCCAGGCATAGTACTAAGCTCCCTTTGAATGTCTAGAATCAAGCTGCTCATCGCAGAAAGATTACTTGCAGCATCTGTAATTTCCTGAACAGCCCCCAGACAATTAGTCTCAAGAATGACGTTTTGTAGGTGCAGATGTTTGATAAACTGTAAGCCCTCCTTGATAGCTAACAGTTCCACTTGTTGTGCTGGATTAACATGGTAGACTGGCCTTGTGAAGGCCACTTGGAAATTCCCACATGAGTTTCGTAACACTCCCCCAGTTCCTCCATGTGATTCTTGAGATAGAAAAGCTCCATCAACATTGAGCTTAGGAGTAGATAAAAGAAATTTAAATACGGTTAAATACCTCTTGGTCATGTGAAATGACATTGTGAACCAGATAAAAGAAAGAAAAAAATCAGGTCTTCAAATTTATTTATGAACATCTTTGATAGATTATACAAATCTATGTGGAGACCTCATTTTGCTATATTTAACAGAAATTTCATCTCCAATGAAATTGGTTGCTTACGTGTAAACGACATCTTTAGCCAATTTTTTTAATGAAAATTATTTTATTCCAATGGACGCATGTAAACCTTATGCAATATACATCTAAGAAAAATTGAAATATCACAAGGAAGAATAATAAATTTATATAACATGTAAAGAAATGATTTAACAAAATACTAATTGGCCACCTAACTTGTCAAATTTTAATTTGACATTTTGAATATAACGTTCTCATTCTGAGGTCAGATGACAACTTTAGCAACACCACATTTATATATTTTTAAACAAATAAAAGACTCATATATA
This sequence comes from Rosa rugosa, assembly GCF_958449725.1. Taxonomy (NCBI): domain Eukaryota; kingdom Viridiplantae; phylum Streptophyta; class Magnoliopsida; order Rosales; family Rosaceae; genus Rosa; species Rosa rugosa. The sequence continues at coordinate 18,640,744 of NC_084825.1, forward strand.
ACAAGTATTGTGAGTCCAACTCACGTCTCCTGTTTATAAAACGGAGACTTATGTCACTAGACTGACTAAAACGGAGAATTATGTCACTAGACCAGATGGTACTGAGCTCAACATTTATAGTTCATCTTAATAAAAATAGTTCGAATGACCACATCTAGGATGATTTCAAAGAGAACAAAGAAAAAAACAATCTACAAAATCACAAATTCGATATATCTATACTATTTAACCTAATTAAACCCTGGGCTTGATCTTAGCTCTTAGCGAATTCTTCATCACCACAGTAAATTCTAACTTTCCTGTAAAATCCAATTTACTTCCAGCCGGGTACGCACTCCACTCAAACTCTTGAACCATTCTAGCCAACATGAGATGAACATGAACTGTGGCCATGGCCAAACCGGGGCAAATCCTCCTCCCGACCCCGAACGGCATCATTCTAACCCCGGTCACGCCCGTTATGTCTGCATCTTCCCGGCCGGACACGAACCGGTCGGGATCGAACTTCTCGGGGTCGGACCACAATTTGGTATCCTCCGAAATCCCGGGCAAGTAGAACTCGACATTTGCATCAGTGGGAATGTCGTACCCCGCCAAAGTAGTTGGCTCGGTCACAGCATGGGTTAGTGAAAAATAGGTGGGAGGGTGTTTTCGTAAAAGCTCCTTCACCACTGCTTGCAAATAGGGCATTTTCTCCACGTCCTTTTCGTCCACCTTTCTTTCACCCACCGTCGCTTTAACTTCCGCGTACAGCTTCTCTTGTACTTGAGGGTTCGCTATGAGCTGGGCAATTCCCCACTCCAGAGCCGTCGCAGTCGTGTCGGTCCCACCGTTCAGAAACTCCGAGCAAAGTGAGACCAGTTCACTGTTCGAAGGGGATGATTTGCGTACATCTACTTTAAGGTCGAAAAGCGTGTCGAGGTACGAGAATGAAGTGGCTTGTCGATCCGATCCTGGGTTTTCGAGTGCCCGACGACGCCGTTCGATGAAGGGGACCATATAATCCACCTGCTCCTTTCTCACTTCCAGAGCTCTCTTTCTTTGCTTGGAGAAGAAGGGACTCAGAATAGGAAGATAGTCATCGATTCTGGGATCCAACACAATCAGAACGGCCTTCATTACCTGATCCATTTTCTCCACGGTCTCTTCGTCCATTTCGATACCGAAACACATGGCCAAGAGAATACAGAACACGGCGAAGCGCGAGTTTTTCAGCACGGAAACAACGCCGTCGTTGGCCTTGGCCTCCATATTAATCCTCTCGACTAGTTTGTCCATTGCATTTTCGCGGACGCTTCGGAACTCTTTGAGCCTGGTAGAGCTGAGCATATTCTGGACCATGTTCCGCCTCAACGACCGCCACACGGAGCCGTAAATCGAAGCGTTGACGGTGAACTTGTTGCAGCTGAAGATTGTCCGAGTGGGATTTTCTCTAGGTCTTGTGGCGTAGACCGCACCCTTTTCGATGAGGGCTTCGTGAACTAGCTTGGCGTCGCTGATAATGATCATGGTCCTGGTGCCCATCTTGAGAGTGAATATTGGGCCGTACTTGAGCCTGAGCTCGTTTGCGTAGACGAAGAAGGGCTTGCCGGAGCGAGCGACTTGGAAGAGGTTGCCGACTATAGGCCATCCGGGTGGTCCGGGAGGGAGGTTGAGTTGTTTGGATTTGGATTTCTGGGTGAGCAGGAAAATGAGGCCGGAGATTAGGAAAGCTAAGAGAGTGAAGAAGAGGTGGTAGTAAGAAGAAAGTGAAGCAGAGGAAAAGGATAGAGAAGCCATTGAAGAGATCGATGGATTGGTGGAGGTATGAGGCTATTGAAGTAGTGAGGAAGTGGGAGGGTATAAAATGGGTCAAGCATGAAATTACAGGTGGGATTAATAAAGGCTCTTTCTTTCTTCATTCAAGCAGAGCAGAAGGGTTGGGTTGTTGGTGGGTGAAGATTGTTAAATGCTAGCAAATTAGCTAGCTCATGGAGCTAGCAAATTTGTGCAGGGTAGTGGCAACTAACTCCATTAATTACTTCATCAACATCTATTGCAAATTATTTTCCATTTTAATGCAAAAATTAGATATTTTCCTGATAGCACTGAGACATTAGACATACGCACTCGAGGAATTTGTTCTACATTGTGGCTCCGGGGTTCGGGATATTTAGAAATGAGGAAAGGAAGTAATAAATGGGATGATAAAGAGGTACGTGATTCCAATACCAAAAGAGAGAGTACGTGATGACCGTGGTTGTAATATTTATGTGGCCGCTGATTGTAAACAGCGGCTTCCTTTAAGCCTGCTGGTTCTAGTATCTTTCTGTGGGCATTTCGGCGGATTTCTCTTCTCTTTTTTCTTGGCCTCGAGGAATAGGGTTGGAGGTTGGTACTTTAAAGCTCATCTATTTTTTTTTTTTTTTTTTTGATACAATAAAATAGTGGCAAAGTTTTTATGAAGTGTTTTCGCAAGTGAATAATCGAACACTGGACTTCTTTGAGTATCCAACTCACATTTGCCCAACTTGCAGACATAGCCAGGTTTTCGCTAGACCTAATCTCTTGGCAGGGCCGGTCCTAAGATTCTAATGGCCTGAGGCGAAGATTTAAAATGTGGTCTCCCATATATATGTAATTTTTTTTTTGGGCACCAAATAACAGTACAAAATCATGTATTTTGAATAAAAGTAAATATGAAATCAATACAAAAACAAAAGTATATGAATATTTATTCCTTACATAAATTTCTGAATTACAATACTAATTATAATATATATATATATATATATACTATTATTAAGAGAAGAGGCTTTGTAGCTCTCTTCCTCGAGAGAAACCCAAAACCGGTTTCTTCTTTACCGTGAGTATTCGACCTCGTCCGGCGGCACCCGACTGGTGTAGGCCCCCAGCCTTGCCGTCGTCTGGGGGTCTGCTCGATGTAGTCGCAGGAAGCCTCGGCTTGTGTTTTCTGGTTGCATCTCGACCGACAACGTGATTGTGCATTTCAAGACAGACGGCTTGGGTTCTGCTTTGATGGTAGGCAGAGAGTGCAGCGGTGGACTGGCGTGCTTCACGCTGGCGTGTGCTGTGGTGGATCGAAGTGGCAAGGGGTCGCGGCGGTGTAGATCTGGGCGGCACGGGTCGGAGCAACGCGGGTGGGTAGGGGTCGGAGCAGAGTGAGTTGGGTGGCGCCGCTGGGCTTGTGGCGTACGACATGTCATTTGGAGAGGATGGGCTGAAGACCAGGCTGTCTTGTTGTGCTCTGGAGGTGGACTACTCCTTTGGATGCTCTTGGGCTTCCTAATTTGGGCTGGGGTAGTTGGCCCTAAGCCTAACTCTATGTTATTAGCTTTTGTCTAATTACACTATTTTCTCTTAACTGTCTGGCCTACAGAATGTTGATATTTTGCATCCAAAGAGGAAGAGTTTCTTGATGCACCGCAATTGAGCGCATTGGCTTCGGAACCTTTTCTTTGCTATTATTCCTAGATAGAATATTGTTGTTCTGATAGGCTCCTGAATAAAGGAGCGGAAATGTTTCAAGTGTAATGGCACCTAATTCCTGGTAGGAACTATGTATCCGTGCCATTCTGGCATGTGTTTTACCATTAATGATATCTTCTTTACCTCAAAAAAAAAAAAAAAAAGAGGTTTTGTTAGCCAAAACTGAAAATTTTGACAGATTTAACCCTGAAAGATTTAAAAACTTGACAATAAATTAAATTACAATGGTAAATAGAACAATTATAAAATAGATTTTATTAAGAAAATTGAAAAGAAATTATCCCACAACCCCACTTTTCTCTCTGCAATAACTACCCATTGAATCTATTTTCTTTTGCAGATAATTTTTTTTTTTTTTTACAATTAAAATTTTTCTTACACATGCAGAGCATGTGATTGCAGATTCGTGTATATATATATACTAGCTTTTTTCATACATGCTCTGCATGTGAATAGGTTTTTATTGAAGAAAATAAATAAAATAAAATAAAAAAGTTATTGTAGAGAGAAAAGTGGGGATTGTGGATTTTTTTATATTAATTTTCTTAATAAAAATCTACTTTGTAATTGTCATATTTACCCTTGTGATTTAATTTATTCTGAAAATTTTTTAATATTTCAGGGTTAAATCTGTCAAAAATTTCAGTTTTGGCTAACAAAACCTCTTCTCTTAATAATATTATAGATATATAAAGATATATATATATATATATATATATTTTTTTTTTTTTCTGATGGCTGGAACCCAGTGGGAGGCTAGGACATCATGCCTTTAAATTCACCAAGGATGCATGAAACCTTGCTCGTCTCACATTTTTAGTTGTGAAAGTACAAATAATGTTGTCATAATCAAGTTTATCTCCCATATTTTTTTTTTAAATAGACAACATAGATAAACCATTCAATCTTTCTTGTGACAGAGGCTCCGTTTGGTATTGTGGTTTGGGATTATTTTTGCTTATTTTTAACATTTTGGGCTTTCAGCCTGTCTGGTAAACTTTTCAAACCTGAGTTTTTTTATTTATTGCGGCACAAAACCTCAAATATAAAAAGCAGGTCACAACCTGCCTTTTCTTATCTACGTTTACGGAAAGCTCATGAAGACGTGCTAACTTAAATGAAATATTCTGAAATCCTAAAACACCCTCATTGTTTCAGCGCCAAATCCAATTCTGATGGGCGCGCTTGCTCCGTCTTCTCCTCAAATCTATGCGCGCTTGGTCTATTTTCTCTTCAAATATGCCTGCGCTTGGTCTATTTTCTCTTCAAATATGCCTGCGCTTGGTCTATTTTCTTCTCAAATTTGGGCGCGTTATCTTCTTTTAATTCTAGGGTTTGTCTCTTATGTAAATTCTGCAAAGGTTTTGTTCCTTCTGCCGTTCTTCTCAAGCTTCCTTCTGCCGTTATTCTCAATCACGTTTCATTAAGGTTCTCTCTCTCTGTCGCTATCTCTCTCTGTTTCTATCTAATGCCCTGGATGGATTTAGATGCATTAACTTGTTTGCCAATTGATATATTTATTTATCTATTGAAAGGGAAAAAAGGTTGATTGCAGGTGTCAATTTGAAGAGGTGATTTCTATGCAAATAGGTCAGTGGTATTCTTTGAGTACTCAATCAAAGTTTTATTGATATCAAACCTTCAGTACTTGTTTCTTTGTTTTTTTTTTTTTGTGGGTTCGTATTGTTTTTATGCCTTTCTCATGTTTTACGGCCTTGATAAAGGCAACATTGATAATTTAATGGAGGCATACATGTATTTAGGCATCCTGATATAAATCCATAGAACGTGTTCAGTAGAAGAGTTGGTACAATTTTATAAACATTCAAGTAGGGAATTCTAGAATGTTGGCTCCCTTTGTGAGGATTCTTTTGTTTTGTTTGGACATTCATTGATTATCTACGTTTGTGCTTTGTAATAGTTTTAGACTTGCTGCTATAGTTGTGTTGTAATTTCTAAAATTTTAGTACGTTACAACTAAATGCAATTGTGTTGTGCTCGATGAATGTGACTCAACATGACTGGTTACTTAGCCTTAAGAACAGATTTCCATTTTTTGACCACTTTTCGATCACATATTCATATCTTAATCGTTCAGTTCTTATGTCCTAATGTATAGATCATCTCTGCAAAATTGCAGCCAAATTGATGATCGTTAAGACATTCAAAACAACAATTTATAGTAATGAACACGAACGGCTCCGGTTCGACAGATTCGGTTCATTCATTGGTTTAATCAAGTTCAATACCTTAACGATCATCAATTTGGCTGAAAATATGCATAAGTGATATATACATTAGGACCTAAAAACTGAACGGTTAAGATGTGAATATGTGATCGAAAAGTGGTCAAAAACTGGAAATTCATTCCTAAGCTAAGGTAAGGATATCCTTACCTGAGAAGGACTGAGGTTATGGTTATATACACATACAAACTAGAAAATGTCTACACACCCGATGGGTGTGAGAGTAGCGGGAAGTTATAATTGCAATTGTGAGAGTAAAGAGTTTGAAATTGTTATTTTCTTTTATTTTATGTTTTTTATTGTTTTATTTTGCTTTTTACGTTTTTGTCCCTGATGTTAAAATGTAATGTAATCCATGATATTTTAATGGATTAAATACTTGTTACTCCTTGTACTTTGCTCCAGAAAACAGTTCAGTCCCTCACCTTTTAAATTAAACAATTTAGTCCTTATTCTCTCTAATTCTCACACAATAGGTCCAAAATGACCTAAAGTGAGTATTACACCCCTTACTTCCTCTTTTTATTTTTATTTTTATGTTTTTCTCTATTTATTTTTATTTTTCTCCCCTTTTTTATATTTTCTCTCTCTCTCTCTCTCTCCCCCCCCCCCCTCCTCTCTCTCTCCTGAAAACAAAATCCCTAAAATTCAATTCCACTCTGCCTAATCTAACCTCTCCATTTCACCTCTCTCCTCCCTCACCGAAGAACTCCAAACCAAAAATGGCGAGGCAGCCCACATCAGATCGAAGCCCAGACCGAGTCTCCACTGACCCAGATACCCGTGATGTAGACAGGGCCATTTCTCCGTCCTCCGGCCACGAATCGGCGGACGACTGGTGGCGTTAGCTTTGTCTTGACGTCGTCGTCCTCCCTATGTTCTCCTTTTCTTCATACAAGTTCCGGTAAGAGAGAATCGAAGCCCAAAATATTTCTGGGTTCGCCGATGGGTTTTCCTATTCCGGTCAAATAGTAGCGGCTTACCGGTGTCGAAGCTTTCTCTCGGGGGGGGGGGGGGGGGGGGGGGTTCAATGCTGGGATCTATGCCATGCATCGATGGGCTTGAGTCACCGTCGACCTGTCTTTCATTTGGTGGTGGCGGCGTTTTGAGTGGCGGCCGGAAGCCGCACTTTCTGGTGTAGATCCTTTTTTTTTTTTTTTTTCAGATCTTCAATCCTGGGTTGCTAGTCGAGTTGGGGAGGTTGGGGTAGAGCCAACTTCAGGAGCAGCTTATCGAGAGAGAGAGAGAGAGAGAGGGAGAGAGAGAGAGAGAGAGAAAATATAAAAAAGGGGAGAAAATAAAAATAAATAGAGAAAAGCATAAAAATAAAAATAAAAAGAGGAAGTAAGGGGTATAATAGTCACTTTAGGTCATTTTGGACCTATTGTGTGAGAATTAGAGAGAATAAGGACTAAATTGTTTAATTTAAAAGGTGAGGGACTGAACTGTTTTCTGGAGCAAAGTACAGGGAGTAACAAGTATTTAATCCTATTTTAATATTTGAGGGTTATAAAGGTAAAAAAATCAGTTTTGGCTAACAACACCTCTTCTCTTAATAATAGTGTGTGTGTGTGTGTATATATATATACAGGCCCGTTCCAAAGCGGACGTCCGCACTTTGCTAAAGTGCGGACGGCGACGCAACGGAGGCTTTCCAGGCGGCTCGGGGCTTGGCGGACGGAGGCCGGAGGCTTGGCGGACGGGTCTGGGCAGCGTTCGAGGTCGGAGGAGGTCCAAGTTGCAGGTTCTGGGCAGCAACCCGACCGTTTTCTGGGCAGCGCTGCAACGACGTCACCGGCGACTCCACCGATTACAGACCACTCCGCCCGACCCCTAGCGTCCTTCCGGTAACCCCCGCCGCTCCGTCGCGCCCCGAGCCGAGCTGCAGCAGCGCCGTCCGCACTTTAACGAAAGTGCGGACGTCCTCTTTGGAACGCCTCCGTATATATATATATATATATATATATATATATATATATATATATATATATATATATATATATATATGAGGTTGTGGTATATGCGAAAGTGAGAGGGAGCAAAAATAAAAAGATGTGTTCATGCCTTCAAATGTATTTTTTTTTTTTTAAGTATTTTGTCTATTTTGGTCATTACATAAAATTACTGCAGTTTTTGCACTCAAGTTACCAAACATACCAATCTACTTTTTTTATTATTGCAATTAAAAAAAACAGTTAACCAAACACATAACAGATTTATTTAACCGTTAATTATTCTCACAGCTGCGATTTTTTACAACTAATTATTCTAACTGCAATACCAAACTGGGCCATAATTGACCGAAGATAAGATTTGATCAATTTCAACTTTGAAAAACTTCTTTCCAAAAAAGCAATTGTGACCTGTCTAGTCAACAAAATTCTATAAGCAATCCAGACATTTGGGAAACAACTCCCCATCTCTTTTAAATAATTCAACACTTCAAATGCCCTTTTGCCTCAGTTGGTAAAGTGTCTTTTAGATGTTTCAATCCTAAATATAGTTCTTCCCCATTAATGTCGGAAATTTTTCTATGTGTCAAAGAATTTTCAAGACTGACACAATACTTCTTCAAGCTATCATTATCTGAACACTTCAACTTCTCCACATCGAACAAGAACCTAAAAGTTCATATTTTTGAAACTGACTTCTAAGTGAAGAAAGAGCTTAATCAACTATATAGGTGAAGTAATTAACTCGGAATGATTCTTCAGCTGATTGTGTCACATCTCCACTAGCACTTTCATCAAATTGTTTCTGTCTCCTAATGACTCGCTTTCACTAAATACAGCTTCAATCTCCATTTCATTCGCAATCTTCTTAGCATCAATCATGGCCTCATCAAACCCAATTTCTCTGAAATTCTCGAGAGAAGAAAAAAGTTTCTTTAATTCTATGATGGAAAAATCAATATGCATGTCTTCAGTTTGAAGAATTTTGCTAACAGTATTGATAGCAAATAATAACTTGTACTAAATAACCATGCTAAGAAAAAATTCAAAGTTCTCCATTTCAAATATTGCTAACGACTCGGCTTCACTCTTTGTCTTCAGATCTTCACTAACTTCTGCCAAGTGAATTAAAACATCTCTCATTTTTCGAGCTTGGAATCTTATGATTTAACGTACACTTTCAACATGACTCTACCAACGTGTCTATCACAATGGCTTAACTGTAAGACTTCCACATGATCTTTTGAAAACTTGACATCGCTTTGTAGATGATAAAAATAGTGAATGTATCCTTTGAATCACTCCAAAAAGGAGACATCGCTTTGGGACAACAATTTGCCATATCACAAACTGCAAAATTGAGACTATGACAACCACATGGAGGGTAGAATGCCTTAGGATTTACTTCAACTAGCATTTTTTGAACACCTTCGTGTTTTCCTTTCATATTAGCTCCATTGTCATATCCTTGTCCTCTTATATCATCAATATCAAGTTGAGGAGTGCTAATGCATTTGTAATCTCAGTAAAAAGCCCAAGAACTGATGTATCATCTACTTTCAAGAATTCTAGCCAGAACTCTTCTACCACCACAGGTTTTGTTGAAACATCCACACACCGTACTACAAGAGACATTTTCTCTTCATGACTTGCATCGAGAGTACAATCCACAATAATGGAAAAATATTTTGCCTCTTTGATACTTGTAACGATTGATTGTTTTTCTCACTTGCTAACATATGTATCATTTCATTATGAATTCTATGACTGAGATAATGGTAGTCTGTCTCCTGACTTTGAATGCGTCGAACATGCTCTTGCATTGTTAGATCAAATTCAACAATCATCTCAATCATTTGCAAAAAAAATTCCATTATTCTCCACATAAAGCTTCTCACTATCTCCACGAAATGCCAAATTATTTTTTGCAAGTCTTTTGACAACAACAATTATGTTGAGTAATACTTGCCTCCAATGCTATTTCTCTTTCGTAATCTGTTCTTGCCAGCTTTTCTCAATTGTTTGATTCTTTTGTAGTATTTTTTCAATTGAATCCATCTACTCATACAACAAGCATGTGCATTACTTGTCTAATGACCCTTAAGCCTCCGACCAAGGTTCTTCCAATCTTTGTATCCTACACCAACGATGTTGCTCCGAAGAAAATTGTCTACCTTTACTATCTTTGGGAAACTTGTAATCATGGTCTCTTTGAGGACCTCTTTCAACCAAAAAGTCTTTTATATTATAGTCAATCTTATCCCAATTACGAGGGTCATCAACATTCAAAGGAAAGTTAATTTGCTCATTGAAATCTTCATTTTGGACATCTTGATCTAAACTATCATTATCTTCCTCATCCATAAGTTATCTTCATTCTCAGTGTCAATCATAGGCTCTCTTTCTTCTTCACCATAATTCTCATGAGCATTCATAGGTTTATCATGTTGTTCATTATTATGCTCATCTTCCTGATCATTCACCACATTTTGAACTGAAGTCTCTGCCTTTTTATTTCCCCCAAAATACTTATCAAGTGATCCAGCTAGAGATTGAGTTAATACTTCTTGTCGTACCTTTTTTTTTTTTTTTTTTTTTTGAGCTTCAGATTTGTGCTTTCTAATGGGAGCCATCTTAATATATAATAAAGAATTGATCTTGTTTGATGTGGGAAATTTTCTTCACATACACAATTAATATATAGGGTTTAATTTGGTCAGTTTTCCATGCGGATAAGGAAAGGCAATAGTTATTCATATAGAAAAAGGAAAGGAAAAGTTCATATGGAAAAGGAAAAAGAAAAAAAAAAGTTGGGCTAGGCCACAGGTCCAATAAAAATTAACTTAAGTGATTGAAAAAAAAAAAACCAAGAAAAACTGAAAGGGTGAACTGGTGGTTCGAAGGGCCAAATCTTAAGTCACTTAGCTGATTGAAAAAATGAAGGGCTAAATATTGTTTACTACCCTGTGGTTTGGGTCCAAAATCAATTCAGTCCCTGCACTTTCAATTTCATCAAAAACACCCCTACACTACCATTTCTCATCTAATAGGTCATTCTGTCATGCGTCCGTTAAATGGTGCCGTTAAATGGCTGACTTGGCCTGCCATCTCAGCTCAGGTGAGGCCCACATGGAAGGTAAAATTTCTCTTCTCTGAGTTTTCCCCCGATCCTCAACCTTACCGTATTGATTCAAACCCTTCACCCAGAAAATCTCTCGCCGTAAAGATCAGTATTCGGTTCTCTGCCTCTGTTAATTTTCATCTCTTTTTTAATCCAATTAGTCGTAGAAGAAAGATGGCGAGTTAGGATACTATGATAAAGCTATTACAATCTTTTCTCCAAATTGAAAGCTTCAATTTTGATTTGAAAAGAAGAAATTGCTTCGGTCTCCTTTGTCTGCTTTGTCTTCCACTTTTAAGATATTAACAACAAAAAGGCAAGACTTACTGGCAAATCTGAAAGCATTGCTGGGTAATTTAAATTTTCTTCTCTTCATCCATTCTCCTCCTTATTTCAACACTGAATTTTATGAACACATGCTCAAACCCAGTTTTTGAAAATCTGACACAATGTCAAACCCATAACAAAACCCAAAAATAAACTTCCCAAATCACAAAAAGAAAGGAAAAGTAATTGAACCCATATGAATTCAGTATATGAATAAGAATCCCACTCCACCGAAAAGGCAATAAAACTATAATCGAATCTATATGAATCAAAACTAAGGGAGGTTCTACTCATACCTCCAAAATTAGCATTTGAACCTCTTCATATTTTCAAGTGATAGTTGACTTTGTCAACTCATGTTAAATTACCAATAAAGACACAAAAGAGGAGGAAGAAAAAAAAATTCTTTTTACCTCTACGAACAACAGTAGTCTTCAACCTAAAGAAATAATGTGGTTTATGTTTCATTTATTAACATTTCTTGATTGGATGCGAAGATTTTTTGGGGAGAAAATAAACTTTCCCCTCGTCTTCTTCTTGCTTTGATTTTTTTTTTTGTAACGTCAATAAAAGAATGAAAATCTAGAAACGATCCCACATAGGAAAGCTGACTAAGAATATAATTTTGATGAATTATGGTGATGTTGTTTGGGTTTCAAAGAGTTCCATAACCTTCCTACCAACTAATTTAAATGGCAAAACCCCATAAACTTTTATTTGTTGCAAATAGCTTTGAGCTATCAAATCTCATGGGATTGTTTTTGTTTCTCGGAAGCCTATGATCCAAATGATCCTGCTAACTATGGAGTCATTCAAGAACAACTGAAGTCTTCATTTGATCTTCTAGAAGATGCTGGATTTGAAAAAGAAAAAAAAATCATCCGAGCTGTTGATGATGATGATCAAGAAGAATTCAATGACATGAAGGAGAAAGATGACAAACTGTTAGAAAAGCCAAATGCTATTGACAAGAAACTTGAAGAAAAGCTAGCAGAGTTGGATCATACTCTTGGAAAGAAAGGAAAGGTTCTAGAGAAAGAGATCAGAGATCTAGCAGAGGAAAGAAATGATTTGACGGAGAAGAAGAGAAGCCCTCTCTATAGAAAAGTATGTGAATGTATCAAGACGCTCTGACTACAAAAAATTATATATACCGCATGTCCTTGAATTCATGGATCACATGCTTGTTGTGGGCGACTTTGATTCATGGGCATGGACTCCGAGGTTATTCTATTTCAAAAAAAAAAAATTAAAAAAATAGGCTTTTATAGATTTTATTAGACAATGGGCATTGTGGGAAAATTAGGGAGGTGCAAATAGCATATTGGTTATTTGTAAAAGTAAGTTGGAGGTGTATTAAGTGAGGAGGTCCAAATGCCAATTTCGGAGGTATTAATAGAAGCTCCCCAAAACTAATGTTGAGATAAATCAAACCCACGTTCTATTTATTCTGATAGGAAGAACAAATCAATTATAATAGAAATTAGGATTAAAAACCTACAAAAATATAAACTCAAAAAAGAAAGCAGATCTGAACTAAAAAATTGAGCCATTGTTAAAGGAAAAGCACATTATGTGCCTTCGTCAAAGAAACAGATGAAGAGGGAATCAAGGAATTACAAATCACAGCTCAATCAGCATTTAGTATCATTAATGTAATCGATATTTCCGTTGTAATCTTATCCCTATATAAAGGGACTATGAAATGAAATGAGTAGACCAATTCCAATTGTCATTTTACTTTAACACGTTATCAGTACGCTCAGAGCTAATAACAAAAGAAAAAAACCCTAGAAGAAATTTTTTTTTTTCTCTGCTGCCACCCAATTCAGAAGAAAAAAAAATCTTTTTTCTTCCGGCCGGCAAGACCCGGCCTAGATAGCCTAGCTTTGCACGCCGTCTGCTCCCCTCTACACCAATCTCAGCGACATCCCCCAGCAGTCCCCCACGAACAGCAAGCCTAGCAGCGTCCTTGCAGGCCAGTTCGGCCACCAGCTCGTTCAGACCGGCTCTGTACAAATCGGGGACCGCAAGCCCACACCAGCTCCGTCCATATCAGCAGCAACCCATCTGGAAAGCCCCCGCTGCAAAGCACGCACAACCCACCTGCAAAGCATCAGCCACCGCCTGCACACACCACCTAACACCTGCGCAGCCCAGCATCTGCCACAGCGCCCAGCAACCGCGCCTGCAGCAGCCCTTCACCAATCGCAGCCTTCAGCCCAATCGCTGCCCATCCCCGCGAGGCCCCTCGCCCATCCCCGTGCCCATACACAGCAGCTCGCCTTCAACCTTGCAGCCCCGCCTTCAAGGTGTCCCAGATCGGAGTCGCCGGCGTTGCCTCCACTGGTACACGAAAGGAACAAAAACAAAAAAAAAAAAAAAAAAAAAAAAAACAAAGAAGAAGACGAGAAAAAAAAAAAAGAGAAAAAAACCCGGCCCAAAGAACAGGACCCGGCCCAAGAACAACCAAATCAAAAAAAAAAAAAAAAAAGGCCTTGCGGCCCAGAGAGAAAAAAAAAAGCAAAGAAAAAAAAAGAAGAAACAAGGCCTGCGGACCAAGAAAAATAAAAAATTTTGTGGCCACTGCAAGAGAAAGCAACCCAGTTTTACTCAAGCCCAAAAACATCATTACGCACGCCTGCATCAACACGCGCGTGCGCTAGGATTGTTTTATTTTCTCAAAACCAAATGGCTGATCCAACTCGACCTGAGTTTGACATTTTGGACTCAGAAGGACTTGAGTACCACCGTTGGGTTTCCGATGTAGAAACTGCCTTTGTGGCAAAAGACTACACTGCCACCATTACCGACCCCAAAGATGATGAACTATCTAATAAGGTGAAAGCAGGTGCCTTAATGTTTCTGAGGCGACATATTGATCCTAGCCTACGCTGGGAGTACCTTCAGTTGAAGACACCCAAAGAATTGTGGGATGCCCTTAAGGGACGTTTTGGGAACATTCACGATACTTTGCTCCCAGGACTGGCTGTTCAGTGGAATGGAATCCGCTTGCTTGACTATAAAAGGGTCAATGACTTCAACAAGGATATGTTGCGCTTAAAGGCACGTCTCAATTTCCGTGGAAGGGAAATCACAAAAGATGATATGATCTACAAGACTCTTTCCACCTTTTCTACTTCAGCGTTTATGCTAGCGGACAAGTATTGGCTGGAGTATGACAACAAAAGAATCACAACCTTCAATGAGTTGATCAGCCTACTGCAAGTGGCTGAGAGGCAAAATGTGGATCTCTTGAACAACAATGCTAGGCCCACTGGGACAAAGAAAATTCCCGAGGCTAATTATGGAAAAATAAAAGGTGGAAAGAACTCCAATGCAAAGGGGTTTGGACGTGCTGATCCCTACCCACGTGGCAACAATGCACCACGTGGAAAGGGACGTGGAGGTAATGGAAACAAGGTGCAAAAGGCACCTAAGAACCCTTCAGTCAAACAGGATAGAGTTGGCAATGAACCATGCTATAGGTGTGGAATCATTGGGCATTGGTACAAGAACTGCCAAGCAAGCAACATAGTTGCAGCCACTTACAAGAGATATAGGGAGTCTAAAGAACAAGAAACTCACTATATGGAAGAAGGAGGCCATGACCCAGATGTCAACCTCACAATTGCAGACCTCAATGGCAACAAGGAACTTGCTCAGTCAATGGATGCACTAGATTTTGACTGACCTGCTTTATCTATTTATTTTCCAAAGACAGATGTGAAGGCATAATGCCTCATTTTTAATTAGACTATTACTTGGTCTTAAAGTTTATTTCAATAATGGTTTGATGAATTAGATTTATGAACAAAGACCTTGATTTGAGTATCGTTGGCTTATTAATAAATTTTGAATTTTATTCTGAAGCACTGAATTTATTCAAATTTAGTAAAATGACATATTTACATGGTTCGAAATTGCACTATAAAGATGTAAAGCAATACATCTAGAAAAAGAAAAAATTATTTGGATGAAAAGATTTTCATTCTACATAAATACAAATACTCTAAAGAATATGAGATACGCTCTGTATGCACCAAGAGCTAATCGAACCTTGTTAAGTATCAAAGATATTCGTACCAACGGTTATCATGTAAAACACACTGTGAGAATGGAACTGAATACTTTTATATTACCTCTAATGAATGTGGAAGGAAACGCATTTTAGAGAAACTCATGAGTCAATCTAGTGGAATGTACCTCACTACGATTCGGATCATTGAATCCTAGATTGTCACCCATAATGAAATGTGGGACACTGACTCATACAGGCTTTGGCATGACCGCCTAGGGCACCCCGGTCGTGACATGATGATCCGTATTTTAAAAAAAACTCATATGGACATCCCTTCTTTCGAGTGAAACATAAAATGGGACAAAAATCCGTCACACTGCAAGGTGTCGGTTCTAGTATTGCTCAAATGCAGTCATTGCCTTCTGAAGTACCAGAAGCACTACCTCCCTCCCATTATGCCTCATTGACTATCTCAAAGGCACATCACTCGTTTTGCAAAGCCTACTCTTTAGCAAAAACAGGATCGAGACCTCCCTATGCTAAAGATATAACATAAAACATTCCATTCTTACAAAGGATACAAGGACATATATGTGGACCTATCCATCCAGAATGCGGACCATTCAAGTACTTTATGGTTCTGGTGGATGCTTCGACACACTGGTCATATGTCGCTTTATTGTCCACAAGAAATGCTACAAAACTCCTAGCACAGATTATACGTTTAAGGGCTCACCACCCTGATCACCCTATCAAGTCTATAAGGCTTGATAATGCTAGAGAGTTTACATCAAAAGAATTTGATGAATATTGCATGCCTATTAGGATCGATGTAGAGCATCCTATACCCCATGTACATACACAAAACAGTCTCACAGAAGCCACCATCAAAAGGCTACAGATGGTGGCTAGGGCATTGGTTATGCGCACCAACCTGCCTATATCTGCATGGGGCTATGCAATATTGCACGCAGGTTTACTTACTCGTTTCAGACCCACTGCTAGCCAACCATTTTCTGCGTACCAGTTGGTAACTGGATATGAGCCTGACATTTCATACTTACGCATATTTGGTTACGCAGTATATGTGCCTATTGCGCCCCCATAGCGCACCAAAATGGGTCCTCAGAGACGATTAAGTATTTATGTTGGATACGAATCCCCAACAATTATCCGCTATTTGGAAACCCTTGACAAGCGATCTCTTTACCGCTAGATTTGCGGATTGTCACTTTGATGAGACAGTCTTCCCGTCGTTAGGGGGAGATAGGAAAAAGGATTTTCCAAGGGAACGACAGGAATTGTCGTGGTTTGTCCCCACTCTGTCTCATTTTGATCCCCGCACTTCACAAAGTGAAAGCGAAGTGAAAAGAATAATTGATCTTCAAAACGTAGCAGATTCGATGCCTGATGCGTTTACTGATATCGCAAAAGTGACG
This sequence comes from Rosa rugosa, assembly GCF_958449725.1. Lineage (NCBI taxonomy): Eukaryota > Viridiplantae > Streptophyta > Magnoliopsida > Rosales > Rosaceae > Rosa > Rosa rugosa. Next base: position 18,657,339 of record NC_084825.1, read on the forward strand.
AGATCACATATACCAGCTGCAAATGTGCCTGCAAGGTTAGAAGTCCCCAACAAGGGGCACGGTGCCGCAGATATAGGCACAGCAACCGCACTTAGTGGAGGTGTGGTTGAGGCTGTGGCTCCCCAAGGAAGAGGGGGAGGCCACTTGGTTCGATTGACACTCACCCAAGGAAGAAGAGGGTGAGTAAGGCACAAACCAATCATCAATGTATAGAATCCCTCTCATGAGATTGTCTCTGATTATAGTTATGTCCATGAATCAATACTGGAGGACGCTCCGATGTTAAAAATGATTCCAGAGAACAAAGAAATCTCAGAGGATTATGAGAGTGCGTATGAGTTGATAGAAAGATCTTCCATACACATTGATGATATAGATTGTTGCTCAAGGAATCATAGAGCACGATGATATCGAACCACGCTCTGTTGCAAAATGTCAACAAAGAGCAGATTGGCCTAAATGGAATGAAACAATCCAGGCAGAATTAGATTCTCTGACAAAGAGACAGCTATTTGGTCTGGTAGTGCTGACCCCACCAAGTCTAAAGCCTGTAGGACATAAATGGGCCTTTGTCAGAAAGCGTAATGAGAAGAATGAAGTCTTGAGGTACAAGGCTCGCCTTGTGGTGCAAGGTTTCTCACAACGCTCTGGAATTGACTACGAGGAGACAAACTCTCCCGTAATGGACGTTATAACGTTCCGCTACTTAGTTAGCTTGGTAATTTCCAAAGGACTGAAAATGCAGCTCATGGATGTGGTTACTACATATCTCTATGGGGATCTAGATTCAGAGATATATATGAAAGTGTCTGATGGCCTTACATTACCCAAGTCAAGTGACTCTAAACCACGGAGTGCGTTTGAAACAATCCGGGCGGATGTGGTATACCCATCTAAGTGGCTACTTGATTGGGAAGGGATATAAGAACGATGAAGTATGCCCCTGCATATTCATAAAGAAAACAAGTTCCGGATTTGCAATTGTAGCTGTATATGTCGATGATATGAACAAAATAGGTACTCTTGATGAAATAAGAGAAACCGCGAGCTACTTGAAATCCGAATTTGAGATGAAAGATCTTGGGAAAACTCGATTCTATCTAGGCCTTGAACTAGAACACTGAGTTTGTGGAATACTAATCCACCAGTCTGCGTATGTCCAAAAGTCAGGCGATATAACATGGACAAAGCGCATCCTGCTAGCACTCCCATGATCGGTCGAAGCTTGGATGCAAGGAAAGATCCATTTCGTCCAAAGGAAGATGACGAAGAGGTGTTGGGAGCTGAAATTCCCTATCTAAGTGCAATAGGCGCATTATTGTACTTAGCCCAATGTACTCGACCAGACATTGCATTCTCAGTGAACTTGTTAGCTAGATTTAGCTCAACGCCAACGCAGCGTCACTGGAATGGTATCAAGAACATTTTCGATACCTAAAAGGAACCATTGACTTAGGACTGTTCTTTCCCTGCAGAGAGACAAGAGGGACCGCATATGGAACTGCAATCCCTAAAGGAAATGTTGATGGCTAAAGCGCCACTCACTACACCAAAACACCAAATGACGTTTTGGTTGGTTTTTGCTGATACTGGGTACCTCTCTGACCCACATAAAGGTCGTTCCCAAACTGGTTATGTATTTACCATTGGGAACACGGCGATATCTTAGAGATCAACCAAGCAAATCCTTGTGGCTACCTCCTCGAACCACTCAGAGATCATTACTCTACATGAGGCGGTTCGTGAGTGTGTACGGTTAAGAGCTATCATCACACATACTCGAGGGACTAGTGGTTTAAGTCCTACCACTGAATAGCCTACTTGCATTAATAAAGATAATGCAGCTTGCATCGTACAGATGAAGCTAGGGCATATCAAGGGTGATAATACAAAACACATATCACCAAAGTTTTTCTACAATCAGCAACAACAGACCCTCCTCAAGATTCAAGTGAATCAAGTAAGGTCTGAGGAGAATGTGGTAGATTTGTTCACCAAATCATTGCCTAAGGTCATATTTGAGAAACATGTGAAAAGCATAGGAATGTGAAGACTTTCCAAGCTCCCTTGATTAATGTAAGGATCAGGGGGAGGTGTAGACGTTAGGGGGAGTATAACACACACATGTCATCCTCAAATGTAAAAGGTGCGTTGTGCTCTTTTCCTTCGACCAAGGTGTATTTTTTGTCCCACAGGGTTTTTATTGTTACTTGGCAAGGTTTTTAGTGAGGCAACAACTCATGCACCATTATTGTCTTTGACTTGGCACAAGGGGGAGTGTTAAAGGAAAAACACATTATGTGCCTTCGTCAAAGAAACAGATGAAGAGGGAATCAAGGAATTACAAATCACAGCTCAATCAGCATTTAGTATCATTAATGTAATCGATATTTCCGTTGTAATCTTATCCCTATATAAAGGGACTATGAAATGAAATGAGTAGACCAATTCCAATTGTCATTTTACTTTAACAGCCGTAGATTTCTTAAATCCTTGTTTTTTTTTTCTTCTTCGCTCGAGCAATCATCGGGTTGGAGAGAGCAGAAAAAAATTGAACTAGGGTTAATTTTGGAATTTTACCTTCCATATGGGCCCCACTGAGCTGAGATGGTAGGCCTAGTCAGCCGTTTAATGGCGCCATTTAACAGACGCATGACGGAACGACCTATTGGATGAGAAATGGTAGTGTAGGGGTGTTTTTGATGAAATTGAAAATGCAGGGACTGAATTGATTTTGGACCCAAACCACAGGGTACTAAACAATATTTAGCCCAAAAATTAAATAGGAGAAACGTATCAGGAACTAGATTTGAACCTTTATGGGGAGAACGTGCACTGACTTCACAACCGCTGGAGTAACTCGCGATTTCTTGTTTATATAAGCAATACACACACACAAAAACTAACTATCCATAATGTAAATATATATACACACACACACATATATATATACACACACACACGGGGCCTTTCTAGTAATGGATCCATTTTTTTGGTTTTTCTAGGGATAGGGCATTAGACCAACTTTTCTATCACATTTCGGCATCTCAACCGTTCAGCTTTTAGGTCCTAATGTGTAGATTATTTCTGCAAATTTTTCAACTAAATCGGTGATCATTAAGGTATCAACTAGTTTAAATCAACAGACGAACCAAATATGTCAAACTTGAACCGTTCATACTTATAATCTTAAATCGTCATTTTGAATGCCTTAACGATAATCAATTTGGCTGAAAATTTGCAGAAGTGATCTACATATTAGGACCTAAAAACTGAACGGTTGAGATGCAAAAATATGATCGAAAAGTTGGTCTAATGTCCTATCCTTAGAAAAGACCAAAAAAAGAGATCACTTACTCGAAAGGCCCTATATATATATATCACTACACCATAAACTTTCATCTATAGCATTTGAAGAACGCTATGGTAGGATTCAATAGCATTTTAGTAAACGCTATGTCTGCCCCAGCTATAATGAGTACAGGGTCAATCATAGTGTTTTCGAAACGCTATAGCGTTTGTGAAGTGCTATCATATAAGATTCAATAGCGCTTAATAAACACTATTGTTAAACAATTAATAGCACTTCATAAATGCTATTGAACAACAATCAATAACATTTAACAAATTAAACAATGAACAATTGTTCAATACATAATTTCAAAAGCCTCAAAATATAATGTGTTACCATTCATAAATTAAACACTACTACATTGTCTCAGCCAAAGCTATTTTCCTTTTGTACAAATGATGCAAATCCTACTCAAAACAAAAGCCTTTTAAAAATACACTAACTAACTGCTCTATTACTCCTAGCACATGCTTTCTTTCGTCTATACAAAAGTGTGAGGACTAGATACTAGTTTTAAACAAAGAGCTGATAGAGTGGAAATTAACATAAAACCATCCTTATCCTATAACCCACTAGGCCTCATTGCAAATTCATACTAAGTAGAAATAGTTCTTCCTTGGATATCTTCAGCTCTCCCTGAAGGTCAGCAAGTTATGACTCAAAGATTGCATTGAGGATGTACTAATGCTAATTAGAAAGTAGCAAACCAGATTTTGCTTAAGTACCGAGATATCAATTAAATAGTGCTGATTTACCAACATTTGGTCTTCCAACAATTGCAGCTCTTAGAAGATGGTCCGGGATTTGCAATTGAAAATTACATGGTTTAGAGAGTATTAATTATCTCTGTTTCTCCTTCATTTAATTGAAAACAGACCCCAACTTATGACATTTGAAAAATAACAGTCCAATTGCATTGTAGAAACTAACAATATATATCTTTCCCAAAAATAGAACCAAAGTATACAGAACTGATGATATATGAAAGTTGCACATACTTGTTCATGACACCTTATTAACTAATAACAGTAATGCCAATCTTAAAAGTTATACTGATTTTATAGATGCTCAGGATTCATTTTGCATGACAATAGGCTTTAATTTATAGGTACAATATTTCAGTATTTACAGCAATAACAATAATTATCTAAGTATCATAGCATCACTTGTTTACTTACAGTCTTAGTTGGAGTTTTAATTGTAGTTTTCCGCCTTCTCTGCTTTCGGCCTATTTCCTCTTGATCAGTTTTCTCATTTTTGAAAATCATAAATAGGCAATGAAATGATACAGCAGACTTAGTCAAAAAATGGATAGATTCTACCAAACACACAATTTAATTACTTGACATACACAATAGAACAGGTATTGAAAAGCACATTATTCCTTTGATATTTTGGAAGAAACTTGGGGTGGATTTTAATATCCAAAATAGATTATTCCTGAGTTCACAACAGCAATTGCCTGTAGTACTTAAATAGCTGTAGAAAAATCCTTAAAAAGTACCAAAATGATAACAAAGACTCACCGTAGGAGAAAACCATTAGATTGCCAGCTTTAATATAGAAATAGATTAAACTACAATGGAACAAGAGTAGAAACAGGACTGCAACTTTTGAGCCTTCATCTCCGAAGTAGAAAGGCTCATATTTCAATTCATGTATCGATTCATTGTCTATTCACTCTATTGATTCCATCTATTACAGGAAACAACAAACCACTTTAACATCGATCACTTATAATTTGTTGTGTTCACATATACAAACACAAATAAATAAACAAAAGCAAGGCAGCAAATAGTAAGAAATTAAAATCAAACACTGAGAAATCAAAGAAAGCTCAGATCTGTGCTTACGCTTTCTTCTTTCCTCCCTTCTTGCCCTTGGAGATTCTCTTTTTTTTCTTTTTTCTTTTTTCTACAAGACTATCCAAAATAAAGGCAATCATTCCCATCAGTACAAAAAAGAGATTGCAGCAGGAGAATTGGAAAAAGAAACACTAATTCATTAGCAACAAAGTAGCAGTAATACAAAACAGCAGGACATAATCAACAATCCCCAACCTAGAAAACCTATGACATTAGGTGATCTCTACCATTTGTAAAAATTTACATAAAACCCATTATCAAAATCACATAAACTACCTAAATGGTTAGAGACATTACAGAAATTAATATCCCCAAATATCTTTGCATAAACCCTAGAATTCAATTACCTTATCTGTACAAAAAAGCAACACTGAGGCGGAGAAATAGAAATAGAGAGAGAAAGTGGAAAGCGGTTTAGAGGTACTTACCTGTCATGAACACAACGAGAGTTGTTGTCTGCTCAAAACCCATCCTCTCCCTCATCATCTACGGCCTATGCCTCCTTTCAGTGTTTGATCTGGTACAATTTGGCATTCCATGTGATCTTAAGTGTCCTTGATTTTCATGAAGTCGCCAACTTTATGTAGGTTGTGGCAAGATGCCGGTAATATAACAGTACTAGCCAATCTTCTTAAGAAGAACTTAAGCTAGGTTCAACTCCAACCTTTTAATTCGGAGCTTTAGTTCATAAAAACTGAAAATGGTTAAAAGTGATAATGTCTGTTTATTTAAGATGTGATATATTTGTTCTAAGGTTTCTGCTCTTTTGCTAGAGACAGATGGTGCTTCAATTGAAGATAAGTTAGCGGTCTTTCGATGTAAGTATGTTCCTACATTTCCTTTCCCCACAATCGAAAGATTTTATTTGAGTTGTGCCTAGTGTTTGAGTGAACATGTGTTTTTGTGATGAACTTTTGATACAACATGATGTGGCAGGTCTAGTACTCCGAGGGTGATTTGGTGCAAAATTGAGTGAAAATGTGTTTTTGTGTTACACGTACGTTTTTGTTTTACAATACAAATTATCCATAACAATGTAAAAAACCCAACCTAATTGATAAATGATTACACAGGTTCATTTTTTATTGGCCAATTAACATGAAAAGTGACCTATATTTCAATCTTACTCGTTGAATCCACTATATTTTGTACAGTTTTGGAGTCATACTATCAGACCATATCAATATTGACGGTCATGAGATTAACTAAAAAACAAAATTAGAAAGAATTTCATATCTTTCACAAAACCCAAAAAAAAAAAAAAAAAAAAAAAAACTAATCCCTCAAATATGTAACGCATATTAGAACCAAAATTCTAGTATCTACGCGTGTAACTCACGCGCCTAATTGTTCTTCATCTAGAGCCATCCGTGTAATCCAGTTTCACTGTAGATGTGGTTAGTTTCCTTTCACAACTCAAAACGGAGGAACAGTGTTATGCTTCTCTACGCGCTGATTTTGAATGCCCAGTTTTGTACGCTCTGAAGTCAGTCATCTCCTTCTATTCCATTAAATCATCAACCAACAAATTGTCAGATAGTCAAAGAGAGGGCATTCTCTTCAACAAGCTTAATAGATGAAGAAGAGTGGATATCGATCAATAGGAAACAACTCCTCCACACACTTGAGGTCGCACTCAACCTCAATGTTACAGGTTACATCATTTTGAATAAATTGGAAAATAAGTTCATTCGCCAAGCCTTATGCTTTATACAATCTCAACAAAAAATGGACCAAGAAGTATCAAACCTGCCGCTAGAAATAGTGGCCTCGACGAGTAGACGAAGGGCTAACTGTTGTCAGAATCATCGAAAAACGCTTGAAAAAGATTGGAAAGCCGAAAGCTTTGGAACTTCGATTCTTCTTCCTCGTTCGGAAATGGGACAAATCAAGAGAAGAAGGAGGTCGGTGATGAGGAGGCGAGTTGAACGACATCGCTTCTCCGCCGTGATGTGGCTTGAAACCGGATCTATGGTCAGCGGGTCGGAGAAACTAGTTGATAAAACCAAAGCAATGTACATTCTGCTTGATTATATATATGTTGGGGGAGATGTAATTAAATGCTAGCAGTTGGCGTGGCGTGAGGCCACCTATAAATTGTGTTGGCTAAAAGAGTTCGAAACATGTGTGCAACTCTTTTTTTTGTTTTATTTTCTGTGAAGAAACTTTTCTAAAAAAATGAGCCAAATAAAAGGTTAACTTTTGAAACCCCTAAAAGTCTGAAACTAAGGTAAAAAGTAAATATGACTGTCGTTTACCGTCCAAATGACTAGTAAATAGGTAAGTTTGGGTAAGGGCATAACAAAACAGGTCGAGATAGCCTCGCTTCAACCTTCTACTAGCCTCGTCTGTGCATTTCCTACTCTGCGCGCGTCTTCTGCAATTAGCCTCGCTCGTCCTACCGCATTTTTGCACTGCGCCCCTGACGTATGCCTACATAGCCTATCAGCAAGCGATAGCCTCGCTCATCCTATTGCATTTTTGCACAGCGCCCCGGCCCCTGACGTATGCCTACTCAGCCTATCAGCAAGCGATAGCCTCGCTCGCTTGTTGCACGCAAGGCTTCTGCCTCATCACTACCGGTCCACACAGCCTCACTTCGACAGCAGCACACATGTACATCCGCGCGCCCTTGCGCTAGTAGCCTTGCCTGAGAAGGCTTAACTAGCCTAGCTAGCACCAGCGCGCCTGCACCCCTTTGCGCGCATCAACAGCAGCACACCTGTACATCTGCGCGCCCTTGCGCTAGTAGCCTTGCCTGAGAAGGCTTAACTAGCCTAGCTAGCGCCAGCGCGCCTGCACCCCCTTGCGCGCATCAACAGCAGCAGATTAGCCTCACTACGTACACATGCACAAAAGCCCCAACAATGTTAGCCTCGCTACAAGCAAGCTTCCGGCCACCGCTAGCCACCGGCGACCAGATCGACCTCTGGCGAACTTTTTTGGACCATAATCCGGCCAACTTTTCCTGCGACCCTATTTCAAGGTATTTTTTACTAAAAGTTCCCTTTTTGAGTTTTTTTTTTTCAATTTATCTTCTTTTTTCTCAGGGACTTCCAACATCCCTTCTTCTACCTCCCACTCCTTTTGTGGGATGACTAAGCCGAACTGTGGCGGTTCGTGCTATTTCCAAACTTAGAGTTTGTTGAGATCTCCAAACTCAGAGTTTGTAGAGAATATACAATTGACCACACATATCATTGTTTCAATCTAATCCAAGATCACTTGCAACTGAATTTCTTGGGAGCAATTACACTAAGAAATTCCTAATTTCTTGGGTGCGATTACGCTTAGAAATTTCTTTTGTTTTCGTGGTAGCCATTTTGCTCCAAAACTAACCCCTTTTTCTTGTTCTTTTTCAAGATAAGTAACTTGAACAAATTGGACTTTGCTGCATTGGGGATAACTAGCTCTGGATATCACAAGTGGGTTCGTGATGTCCGCCAGCATCTCAAGGCCTAAGGAATCTTGGAAATGATTCTTGAGCCTAGCCAGGACGTACTAACTATTGAGCAATCTCAAGCTTTGGAAGCTGATAGAGTAGCCTTGGAGGCAAGTAAGGCGAAACCCGTCATCCTAATGACTTGTCATATAGATGATTCGCTCCAATACGAGTATCTGAATGAAGAAGACCCCAGAATGTTGTGGGTCTTACTCGAAGAGTGCTTTGGTAACGTCCATGACTCCCGGGTTCCTAACCTAGAAGTGAGATGGCATAATCTCCGCTTATGTTATTTCAAGACAGTTCTTGATTATAACTTGGAAGCACTTCGCATTGAATCCTTAAAGAAATTATGTGGAAAAGATATCATAGATGCGATGATGATTGAGATAACTCTCTCTACCTTCCCCTTCTCTACATTGATGGTTGCTAAGGATGTTACTGTAGGACGGATCACAAGGTTTCATGAGCTCATTGGAGCCATGAATGTCACTGAAAACATGACAACATCCTTATGAAGAACTATAATTCGAGACCCGTGGGAACAAAGCCTATTCTAGAGTCCAATTATAGTCACGCCCTAAGGGAGGGTGCCAAGAGCGAAACCTTAAATCTAGGGACAATTCTGGACATTATGGTCCATATTCTTGCTCTAATGAGAAAGGTAACCTCAAAAATAGTCGGACACGGAACCAAAGAGGTCAATAAGGAAAGAGAGAGGGGGGCAACGCCTCTGGCCATGTTGGTGCTAATGATGCTTTTAAAGTGCCTCAATCAAAGGGGCCTGAGCACAGAGATGTATGTTCTCGATGTGGAGCATCCAGTCATTGGGCACACATTTGTAGAGCTCGTGAGAGTATTGCCACTGCCCACAACGTATTGTGAAGCAAGAGGAGCTCACTATCTGGAACAAGAAGATCAAAAATGTGATCTCGAACTAAGAGTGGAAGACTTCAAATCAGGCCAAGATCAAGAGATTGGCGATTTTGAATAAAGTCTTTATTTTCCAAGAGATGTAATAGGCAATTGCCATATATTTTGTACTAAAAGCCATTGGTTTAGTTTTTCTTCAACTAGGCTCATCCAAAGCGAGTAAATGGATGGTGGTGCGTTCAATAGTGGTCAGCGAGTTTTCCTAGCTGACTAAGAAGGTTATTTTGAAGTTTGATCAGAATTCTAGTCAAGCATCTAGTAATATGGATGGTGGTGCGTTCAATAGTGGTCAGCGAGAACGACATGGATTCAACCAAACTTCAGACCTATAACTATTAATGATGTGGACCCTTAGCTAGAACAGGTCGAGTGTGATGCATCTACTTCCGGATTTGAGTCTTTGGGTGGAAGTAGAGCTAGTAGTTATGGTTCTTACATTGCACCAAGTTTCGAAAGACATAGTACTTGACGTGGGCAATTAGGTAAGCACTAACTTGTGAGAAATATTAGCAGTTTTGATTGGAGATATTGGTAATTAATAAATCCCTTATGACACATTCAATTTAGAAAAGATTTCCACAGTATCAGACTTAAATAAAGTTTTCGAGGGACGATGCTAGTTAATTAGTCAGTTTGAGATGTTATAAGTGTAGTCAGCAGGGTAGCTATCAAAGAGTTTTCCTAGTTGACTCAGAATGTCATTTCAAGGTTTGATCAATGTTCTAGTCAAGTATCAAAGTGGCGCAGCGGAATTTTAGTGGCCCCATACCCTACATGGAGTGATACGTACGATGATGCGTCCCACAATGGGACTTGCATAGGAATAGAAGGTAGATATATCGCTTGGGAGACAAGATTCCACGAAAATGCTTTGGGACCTGATTTTAGACCTTGTTTCAGCATGAAGTCATCATTTTTTAATGTCAGTCATACATTCCTAGTCGACCAACTCTTACCTTGCATAGTTAAGGAGCAATACTTCGTTTGGTCTTGAGTAGACTTACTTTCCTATTCAATGTGCGATTGTCACCTCTTCCATGAGATCGACACATTGTTCTCCTTCTTGAACATTGTACTCCAGATTTGTACGTGTACCCTAATCCTTCTTTAACTATATGAAATTTCGAGGACTAAATTTACTCGTTTACTGGTCATTTGGAAGGTAAACGACAGTCATCTGTACTTTATACCTTCATTTCAGACTTTTTAAGGGTTTCAAAAGTTGACTTTTTGTTCAGCTCAGTTTTTAAGAAAAGTTTCTTCACTGAAGTTGTAAAGGACGTTAAACTGAGATCGTGGACATGCAGCGCGTTAAAATTAGAATTGTAACAAAAAAGTTATAAGGGTTTAAACGTAGTGGCAATTTTGTAATTTTAGGAGACCCATTTAAGTATAATTGGATGTTGCTTGAAGGGGAAACTTGCTATTTTTGGGGACTTCCATTTCGGGAAGTCGAAGGAAAGAGAAAACTCAGAGAAAGCAAATCGGCGCCAAACTTCTGAGCCTTGCCGGCGCCGATTCCGGTCACCTCAGGCCGTGAAACCAATCTCATCTGAACCGTCTTGACTTCCTCTTCCTCTATGTGGCAGCAGCGTGTGATGATTGCGACAGTGGATGGTGGTGTGTCTAACGTGGGGCTAGAGGAGTAGTTATAAGAGAGAGTTGTCAGGTTTGCAGGACTTTCAGCGCCCGGTTAAGTGAAATCCGAGGCAGGTCTTGTCAGATTTGCAGGACTTCTCGCGCCCGGTTAGGTGGTTTTCCAGTGGTTTCGCTGCCCGTTCTGGACTCCTGGGATCAAGGGCTTCAAGGTGTGCGGCAGAGGCAACTTCAAGGTTACGAATTTAGGATTTCAGAGTTAGGGATTCGTGTTGATAACGTGTTTTAGGAAATCAGAAATTGGGAGAGAATGATATATGCTTTCATTGATAATAGGAGTCTATTTATATAGAAGATTACAAACAAAGAATAGAAGATTACAAACAAAGAATATGAGTCTTACATGGAAACTGAATCATACAATGAATAGAATATCTCTAAGGATATCTGTAAGACTAACTATATTACAACTTGGACAAATCACTAGAGTTTGGGCCAATCACATAAATCAGATGGCTTTAAACATTTATGTATTTTTTTATTTTAAAAATCACACATTTTAATATAAGAGGCCTGCTCACCTAAGGGACTGTTTAATATAATGTAATCAATTTGTTCATTATAATTTTTTTTGCACAAGAACAACACAAACTAAATTTAAAAAATATAATCTGATAAAAAAATTAAAATGATATAAAAAAAAAAAAGGAAAAACTTTAGAAACAGTACATGAAGTTAGGCCCACTATGCATTTCTGTACACGAAGTTACAAATTATGAACTGTAGTACACTAACTTCTAATCCCGACCAACTATTTATACATGCCGTGACTAACGCCGTTAGTCAATTTGCCACCTAGCATAATTTCAGGGGTAATTTGGTCTCTTTATATTTGTACTCTGGGCACCTACCTTTGTCTCTCTCCCTTACTCAGGGCACCCATCTCTCTCTCTCACCTGCATTTTTTTTTTTTTTTTGGCAAAGCTCTCTCTCACCTGCATTGAAGAACAAGTTTTTCAAATCCGATACCAATCTCTTCCCTTTACCCCGACTTGCCGGCGGCGAAGTGGGCAAATAATCCAAATCCGACGCCATTACTTCCTTCATAATTGAATCAAACTTAGCTTGGAAGCAATGGAAGGTGAAATCTCCACCATCCCAGACTGACCCAGTTCCATTTACCCTCTCGAAATCACATCTCAATCTATTCAAGAACAAAAGCGCCTCAGATAGATTGATCTAGACTAATCCAGATCGTCAACTCGAAGACCCGCGACGGCGACCCAGATGGTTCTCCGCCGCCCAGCGACAATATTGTGGAGATTACTATTCACGACAGCCATTCCGGAACTTCTGAACTTGTTCCCGATGTTGATTCTCGTCCCAGAATTCAAGAATTGATGCTTGGGTCCTTGCTGCACTTTGGACTGAAGAAGAGAATTGGGAATGGCTCTGCTCGACTTTGACAGTGCACGGTGGCTGCAAGTTTATGCTTGCTCACGATTTCTGTTAGCTCAGTGAGCCATTCAGAACCTCAAATCGAAATTTGTTCTTTTGGGTAATCCTCGCAAATTGGGTGTACTGCCTGTTTCGGTTAGTGGTGAATTTCGACTATGGTTGTGTTTGAAATTGAGATTAGCTCTACTTGGTATTGTTATTAGAATGGAGATATGAGAATTGAATGATGTTGTGATTTTGGATCAAAAAAGAAAAAACAAAAGCGCCACAAATTGATTGAGGTCTTGATTGAAAATGCAGAAGATCTGGGCAAGAGTTTTCTGGGTTTGGGTTTGTGGTTTATCACTTCTAGGTGAAAAGTCTATTCTACCCTTCATTTTATGGATAATGGCATACACACTAATGGGGTTATTGACGTCATGTATAAAAAGTTGATAGGGTTTATAAGTTCGTGTACTAAAGTTCATAATTTGTAACTTCGTGTACAGAAATGCATAGTGGCCCTAACTTCATGTACTGTTACTAAAATTTTCCCTAAAAAAAAAAAGAATTCCATAAATGGTCACTCAACTATGACTCATTCGATACTTTGGTCACTAATTTTCAAATATATCACTTTAGTCACTCAATTATTACTCTGTCAATCACTTTAGTCACCCAAGATGTATTTTATCTCACATTCTCACTTTAATCACTTTTACCAATCATTCTAATACAGATTTCTCAATTTTTCACAATTGGTTGGAGGAAAATATCATTAATATTGTGGCAAATAATTTTTTTTTAAAGAAAAAAATTAACAAAGTGACTAAAGTGAATAACAGAGTTAAAGTTGAGTGACCAAAGTGTCGAATAGGTAAAAGTTGAGTGACAATTTGTGATATTCTCCCTAAAAAACAACTATCGAAAATTCAATTGCACTTCTCATCAGAAGAAAAAAAAAAACAAAAATTAACTTGCAACAAAAAAAACAATAAAATTGCAGCCACGTGGTTCGTTCTTCTCCAACCAACACAAATGATACGTGGGCTTACGGCTTATCACTATGCCAACCTACCAATTACTCGATTAATCAATAATCACATCTCCTTGAAATAAAGATAATCAGACCCTGCTTCTTTCAACCCGTTTCACCGACCCACCGAACCGCAACAATTACCCGAGCAAAACTCCGGCTTCAGGCCACATCACGGCTGAGCACCGGTGCCTCGCAACTCGCCTTCTCATGGGCTACCTCTCTCTACTCTTGGTTTGTCCCATCTCCGAACGAGGAAGGAGAATCGAAGCTCAAAATCTTTGGGCTATCCGGTGATTCTCAAGAATTTTCCGACGACAGTTAGCAATGCATGAGACATGGAACTTGGTCTTCTCATCGAGCTCTACATGGCGGTATAGTTAGTTTTCAATTTCGGTTATTGATGAAGTTTTTGGCGTTTGGGGATTTTCGGCCACCGCCGAGACTACTGTTTCCAGTGGCTGTGGTTTTACTTGTTCTTGAGTCCAATTTGTTTCGGACAAGTATGCCATTGCATCAGTAATGTAATTGCCCATTGTTAAAACCACAGAGACGATCAAGTATGCCATTGAATCAATAATGTAATTGCCCATTGTTCGGAATGGTTTCAAGTTCAATGTTCATCCGGCTTCTGGTTTCAAATTCTAATGGGTTGGGTTAGCAGATTGGATCTGAAGGTTAGCAGAAGGATGAACATCGAACAGAGAGGACAGAAGACGAGGATAGATTTGGTCGAACGTTTCCTAACTAAGGCTGGTTACCATTCTGGTTGGCGTGTTGCTCACGCGCCTAATTTGACTCCAGTAAAAATCTTTACCACAGTGTACAGAAGACTCTCTGATATTAGAATGTAAGATCACATTGCTCGTTTATTTGCATGTATCCTTATTACTGCCATCGTATTATTTGCTATTTTGTTGGCACTGTATGGCGATCGGAATTTGATGGAAGAAATCAATGGTTATGGACTCATCATCATTCAGTTAAAGAGCTGATGGTGCAGAGAGTGACGAGACAGTTTTTACCGTTTGCGTTCCCCCACCCCAGGCCTGGCTTTGGGTAACGTATGCAACTCAATCAGTTACAGAAACCCCAGCACGGTACCCATATGGCCATATGTTTAACTCAAATAAAAAATAATGGAGATCCATGCAATGCTGCTGTCAGTAAGTGATGCATCCACTATTGAACTATGAGATGGTTTCTATTTTTAAGGTACAATGTCCTTGTTCAATAGTGCACTACTATGTTTGTGTCACTATTGTCCTCATTTCAAATATGTTCCTCAAATAACTCTATATTTTGTTTTTCTACAAACAAATTATCAATGGAGCACAATAAACGTTAATTCAATAACTCCTTAGCGGTGAACTTTTACTAATTAAAAAGAAAAAATTGATGATTGATATTCTAGAATAAAATTTAACTTGTTACCCTCCAAATTATTCCCCCCACTAGGGTCACCCTAATCCCTAGCGGCAACACGTTTCCGTGTGTCTAGTCTAGAGGGTTCCGGCTCATTTGGCTCGACACCTCCTGCATTTGGTGTTTGGCAAGTTAGTGTTGGCTTTCATCTCTTGTGGACCTGTCTTCTCTAATGGTTCTCATCAGAGATCTCTTGATCAAATCAAATCTTCTCGTATGTTCTGTCCTGATTGCTGGTTGTGAGTGTGTAGTTTGTTGGAAAATAATTTGAACTTGTCATTATCTAAATGTATTCAGATAATAGTTTTGATTTAATGAGAAACTAATTAATAGAAATACATATCTAAGACTCTATCCTGTTATCAAATTGAAGTCTATGTCTCTCAATTGAAGTAGGAAACTTATCTCTTAATGAACCTGATTAACATTAAGTGTATGTATATGATAACATCAAGTATCTGCGGATAAAATCTTTAGGAAATCTTGAACTCCTTATGGTAGGGGTGTGTTCGGTTCCGATCGGTTCGGTTTTAGGCCGAAACCGAAAACCGAACCGAATTGTCAGTTCGGTTCGGTTTGGTTTGTGTCTTTTTCGGTTCGGTTCGGTTTGGTTTGTATATTTTTTGATTCGGTTCGGTTTTTTTTTCTTTCAATAAAACAATTTTTTTTTCAATAAAACAAATTTTTTTTTTGTTTTTTGGCAAAACAATAATCTTGCTTCGTAGTTCATAATCAAATTTCAAAGCTTCATTATATGAAATGGTTGGATTTGGTTCTTGTTTCGAATTCGATCAACTCGGTCAAACTTAGTTACTCTTATAAACCTATATTTATATATCATACACTCCAAAGAGAAACCTCTATAAATTCAAAGAAAATAAAAAAACCGACCGTTGGATGCGATTATTACAATAAATTATGCGTGTGGTTAAAAATTTAGCAAATTTCACAATAGTTTCGAACCCGATCGGATTGGTCAACCGTAGTCACTTGTATGTTTTCTTGGTTGACCAATAAAGTGACGACCGCGAAACGTGCTTATTTTTTTACATCATGTTTGTAAATATTTCATTGATGGATGTGCGTTGACATAAGATAAAAATTTCAATTTTAATTACCAATACATTGGCCTATACCAATTTGTCTCCTAAAGTAGTATGACTTATATATTGTAATTAAATTATTGAGGTTCATTCTAAAGCAACCATGAAGAGAAAAATGAATTTGGAGAAACCAACCACTCGATGGAGAGATTGTAATGTTTTATGCATGGTGGTTGTAAAAAATCTGGCCAATTTGGTTCTCGTTTCGAATTCGATCAACTAGGTCAAACTTAGTTACTCTTATAAACCTATATTTATATATCATACACTCCAAAGAGAAACCTCTATAAATTCAAAGAAAATAAAAAAACTGACCGTTGGATGCGCTGATTACAATAAATTATGCGTGTGGTAAAAAATTTAGCAAATTTCACAATAGTTTCGAACCCGATCGGATTGGTAAACTGTGGTCATAAAATTGCACAATATTTCGGTTCGGTTCGGTTCGGTTTTCACCTAGCCGAAACTGAAAACCGAACCGAACATAATCGGTTCGGTTCGGTTTTTTCCGGCTACGGTTCGGTTTTCGGTGAGGTTTTTTTCGGTTTTCGGTTTCGTTTGGCCACCCCTACCTTATGGGATGAGCACAAGATTAATACTAGGCCTCTATATATAGCAGATTAAGTCTCTGTGTTAACTACGGTTTTTAGCATTGAGTTCAGTCCCATTATGAAAGCTTAGAGTAGTATAACATAGAAGACTTTTTCCTCTTTTGTTTTTGGTTCCGTGTTGGTGCATTGGAGTTTCTGGAGTTACTAGCTTCTGGAGTTCGTGGCTTCTGGAGTTGCTGTGCAGACAAGGGACGTTTGTGGTTGTCAAGTTGTTGCTGGGAACATCCTTGTTACTGAAGAATAGAGAGATGACTGGACAATATGTTGAACCTCTGAACATTGGTAATCCTCATGTCCCACTATGAAACTTATATCCTATCTTATGGCTATTACCCTTTGTGTTCTTGCATGATTCAAATTTGATATATTGCTTTTTGTTTTCTTTACATCATTTGGTCCTACAAAATGGTATCAGAGCATGGCTTTAATAAGGACACAAAACTTTTCTCTACCTTTATCTATATATGCAGTTTTTGTATGTTATCTAAAGGCTCAATTACTAGTTGGTTGCAGTACTAGTATATTTGTTTAATTAAAGATATCTTGATGCCTATATGTCTTATAATTATAATTGAATGTACTAGCCATTGTACAATTCTGCACGTTTCATGATTAAAGTAATTGAAGTACTAGTAGCCTTACTAGTCTGTGTGTCTATTTAGAAGAGACTTCAGTACTGTTTTATTTCATGCCTAGCACAGCCTAGTTTACGGTTAATAAAGCTTCGGGTCCTACCTGAATTAAGAATAAAAGGGCATTCAAATTTTTTTTTTATCTATATGTTTCAAAACAGTAAAATGGTTTTTCTTTTCTTTCGGGGCTGCAATTAATCATGCGTTTGTGTTTCTCTTTCAATTTTGCTTCCGCTAATATTTTCTGCAGCTGATGATGGAGAGACTCAGGTGTGTTTATATTTCGTCAAAAATTTCGAAATGATTTATATATGATGATTACCTGTTTATGCTGCTGTGAATTTTGACAAGAATTAAGTATAAATGTCTCCCATTTTTTAAAGTTGCAGTCTTGTTAATATCTTCGCAGTAGAACTTATAGTTTTAACTTATGCTCTTATGATTTTCTAGAGATTATATTGATTCTATTGCACAAAGTAACCTTCACTATTGTTTCTAGAAAATTTTCAGCCTAACAAGATCAAAATTGTGTTATTGTTATTAAATTGCTTATATTTTGGCTCCCAAAGGAGTGTTCACATATGTAGATTTAAATACAATAGCAGTATTATGCATGTTCTATGATTTTATCTTCTGATATGTTGAAACTTTTCTCTATCCAAAGATGTTGACTGTTTTCAATATATATGTAAAATTGTTGAACATGGAATAATGATACAAAAAATTTAGTTATAAGATTTTATGCCACAAAGGTGTTATCTGGTATATCTTCAGAATATGGGATTGTTTCAGTTGTGTTTCTGTCATCTATTTTATTTCAGTCTTTGATGATTCAAACACATAATTTATGCAGTATAAATAATACACATAATATGGACTTACACTTATGTTTTATGTTTTACTTCAGGAACTGAGGTTGTCACCTTGGGACATATTCAACTTTTGACTGGTTGGAATTACAAGAAGTGGAAGAACCAAGTCGAGTTCTATTTGGCAATGAATCAGGACATGGATCTGTGTCTCACTGAAGAACAGCCCTATGAGTTGGATGAAGAAAGCACTGAAGAGGACAAAAAAGCTTATAAAGAGTGGCACATGGCTAACAAAATGGCCAAGAATGTCATCAGGACCACCCTTTCTGACACAGTTAGAGGTTGTATTGAGGAGCCAGAACATGTAGTGGACTTTCTGGAGGCCATAACTCAAAAATTCAGGGAAAGTGGCAAGGCTGAAGCTGCAAGACTGTCCAAAAGATTCAATGATCTCAAATTCAGTGGAGTGGGGAGTGTCAGAACCCACATTATGGAGTTGATTGACATCAACAACAAACTCAAAGATCTGGACATGGGTGTCAATGATGCCCAAATCGTTCATTTAGCCCTGGATTCTCTCCCCAAGACTTACAGTAATCTCAGGACCACCTACAATGCTCTCAAGGAGAAATGGGATGCTGATGAGCTCATTTCCATCTGTGTTGATGAACAGGACAAGATGAGGAAGGAAAGTGCACCCACCACTGCTGTGAATCTGATGGGAAAAGGCAAGGGAAAGAATCAGAACAAGTTCAAACCCAAAAAGGCCATTGCGAAGGCACCCACTGAGAAGACTGCTGCTGCAAAACTACTAAAGATTAAGTGCTATTTTTGCAAGAAATTTGGGCACATAAAGAAGCAGTGTGAAGGCTTCAAAAAGTGGATGATAAAAAAGGGTAAGAACTACTTAATTGATTCTAATTATGTTTTAAATAATTCTGCTTTACATAATTCAGTGTTTTCTTTGGAAATAAAATTCATTAATGTTAAACAACATACATATTGGTTAGATTCAGGCTCACCAATTCATATAACCAATTCATTGCAGGGTTTAACAAGGAGGAGAGCTCCAAGGAAGCATGAAGATTCAGTGCATGTTGGCAATGGCATGAAGGTTGCTGTCAAGGCCATAGGTACCTTGAAGTTAGATTTGGGTTTAGGAGGTCTCCTCAAGCCAACTTGGCTTCCTGGGTAAGCTAGAGGCCTTTGGT
The DNA here is from genome assembly GCF_958449725.1 of Rosa rugosa. NCBI lineage: Eukaryota > Viridiplantae > Streptophyta > Magnoliopsida > Rosales > Rosaceae > Rosa > Rosa rugosa. The sequence continues at coordinate 18,676,794 of NC_084825.1, forward strand.
CTTTTCTTAGGCCTAGTTTAAAGTGTTGGCTAGCTAGCTACTTTGGAGGGTACCTTGACTCCTTCATCTACTACTTAGCAGTTTGGCTTTAGGGTTAGATCGGAGGTGTCTCTAATCCTCTTCTCTAGTATGTAATAGCATGAATTGTTCAGTGACCCTTAGGAATATTGGTTATATCTCGTATCACAATTGCGTGCTTCAGCGGTAATAGTCAATAGTAAAGATTTTCTTTTGAATGAGAGGTGCTATTGTTTAGATATAGATTGTGTGAACGTCAATATACATGTAGTAATTAAGTAGTCATTTGTCATATATGGTTGGTATTTGTAATATTTTGGTTTTTAGTTGAAACCATATAATATATTGATATGTTTTGCTCGTCAAAAAAAATTAAAAATAAAAACCGAAGCAATAACAAAATAATCAAGGGCATTTGACATATGTAAAATGCGAAATAGAATCTCAAAAGTAGTCTTTATTGTATGTATCTATAATCTTTCTTTTGCGCATGTTGTGTCTCATTAGTTTTCATTAAACAATAATTTAGTGAAACCTATGACCTATCATAGTTTGGCTTCCAATATAAGGAGAAAAAAAAATTATAATGTAGCCTTTCAGTTAGGAATGAGGTTGTAAATTGATTTTGCTTATAATTCTGTCCAAAAATTGGATACCCAAAAAATAAGAGCTTAAAAACCACAAAGGCCAATCCCAATTCTCAAGCAGGCAATGCTTGTTTTCAGTTTCTGTGATGCCCATTCTTACTACCATACAGTTACATTTTAAACTTTTTATTAGTGTTATATGTGCAATTACTATATGGACAATCATTTTAGAAATTAGAGCAATGCATCACTCGTAGTGCACTCGACTTTTTGTGGAGCTCTTCTAATACTTAGGGTCAGCTCGGTCTTTGTGGGTAAACTTTACCCTATCAACGAAGATATTTATATTTTGAATGTCTTCAACCCCATAACATTATTCATAATCGAAAAATGAGAATTTTTTTTTCTATTTTTGGATTATAATATATATATATATATATATATCTAAATAGTTATTTTAGTAGTATGAAAAAAAAAATTAAAGAAGTGGGTAATAATTGAAGAGATTTCACTAACCAGACGTGCATTGCATGGATATGAGGTTAGTTACAATAACATTGACCACAAGAAAAACATATGTATAGATTTTGAAGAAAGATTTGTTGTGGAATTAAGTTTAGGGCTAGTTTGGGATTACTGTGATTAAAAAAAAAAAAAAAACTAAAACTGCTACTACTTTGTTGTGAGAATAATCAGTTGTGAATTAAAATAGTTTCGTGTTTGGTAAACAATATTTTGCTATCAATACATAAAACAACATCAGAACATGTTTTGATCGAAAGTAGTTTCTAAAAGTAATATTTGAGTGCTTCTAAAATCTGCTGTCACTACCTATAATTTTCAAATAAAGCTGTTTTATTTATTTATTTACCAGACACAATAAAATCTAAAATTTTAAATAAAATCTAATTTTTTTAAAAGTGAAACAATCCCAAATGGAATCTTAGAGATAATATGCTAAAAGATCTAAACCAAAAGAAAAGTGCACATGGACCATTTTTTAAACGTTAAAATTACATTATCATTGGTGAATTAAGATAATATTAGCACCAATTTAAATCAGTTTGATTAGATACATTAGTTTGAACATAAAATGTACCTAAATTTATAGACCTATGTAAATGAAAGATGGAAAATCAATAGCCGGAATTTAAAGAGGAAAGATATTATATAGGAGTAATTCTATCTTCAATTATTATACTAAAACTTAGTACGAGGTTAGACCATTACACTAATGTTACTATCAGAAATGAAAAAGAGTACACTGCATTGGGAGACCTAATACATGCCCTCGTATTAGTAACGGTTCACCGGACTGTAATGTCGTTATACCACATTGTCAACTCACAGTCAGCAAGCTTGAAAAAAAAAATGATGACAGAAACAATTTCTCAAGCTTGTCTCTCCCGGAGAGTGTTGGAATAAGTAAGGTTTAAACTGATGAAGAGTATCAAAATGAAACCAACAAAAAAAGAAAAGAAAACTGGATCAGATAGAACACTTTCCAGAATAACACTGTCATAAATCCACCTTAGGAATTTAAATATATTTACACTGAAATAATGTAATTAAAGAGAACTCAGTTCTCTGTAATTTACTTAACCTTTTCTGAACTTACTACCGGTTCCTTATCACTTGCTGAGCTTCCCACCATACCTGTTCCACAAATTTTCTCCTTCATTCGTCGGAATGTAAAAGGAGGTAGAGTTCATATTCATATAATTTGAACTTGAAGGTAATAGACCTCCATCTGTCAGCTGCAGTTCCATGCTCTCATCCTTGGCCTTGGTGTTGTAACTGTTAGTTCCTATTCCTCGAATTTGGCTGAGAGCCTCCATTATTGAAGCATCTCGAGTTTCCACCCAAGCTCTCTCGTTAGCCCAGAATTCATGTACTTGTTGATTAAACCGCTCTGCCTCGCGCTTCCTCCACTCTTCTTCTTTAGCCAACCTCTCCTCTTCTCTACCTTCAATAGTCTTCAACATCTTCTCCATCCAACCCTCTTGAGCCTTCATCACCTTCATCATTTGGGAATTCACAAACTCCTCCACCTGTGTCTTCCAGGTCTTCTTCATACGCCTTGAACACCTAATTTGGTTCTCATTTTTACAGTGACCATTAGCTGAATTTGAAAGATCATCTCCATTGTTCTCCGAGCTGGAGGTTTCTAAGTCAGTTGAATTGTTGGAGAAACTAAGGCTCTCCGCACCAAGCTTAACTTCTTGATTTTCTTGGTTAATAGTAGCAGTGGTGTGATTATAAAGAAGAGTAGGGTTTAATGTACCAGTTAGATGGGTTTGATCCGAAGCTGAGGACAAGAGATTGGTAGTACTTTGGTCACCATATATTGCTTCAAGCTGACGAAAGAACCTATAGTGCTTCCCATCTTGTCTCCCAGCTTTGCCTTCTTTGGTTTTCTTGTAGTACTTGTATAGATTCTCAAACTTCTCTTTGCATTTCTTCCCACTCCTATGATATCCATGTTCCTCACTCATTATCCTACATAAACAAATGTATACAAGATATAATCATCATGTAGATACTATTAATTAAAGCAATAAGATGCCCACTAGCATTCCTTTAAATGACTATTAGTTACTGATATTATTATACTGTGTTAACATTTCCAATTTAAGCATTTCGATCAAATCAAGCGCTTTTGGATTAAATTAATCAAAACCTTCCTCCTTTGCAATGATGAATACCGTTCTCCTTTCAGAAAAAGAAGAAGAAAAAAAAAATGATATACCGTTTATGGATTTATTATGGCCTTTTTTACAGGTAAGGAGTTCAGTAATGGACTGCCCTAATTGAGAAAGAATGGTCCTTCAAATTAAGCAAAAAACAAGAAAGTCTTGGACCAGTCACTATTAGTTTAGCATACCAAAACCACATAAGATAAGAAAAAGAATACCTGGGTCTCCCAGTTAACAAATGATTTGTCACTTTCAAGCACTAAACTCATAAGATGAAGAAACAAACACTAATAACTCATCCAAAAAGCCTGCCATTTCTATCTAAGAAAAAGCAGGAAAAAAAAAAAAAAAAAAAAACCCTAAACGACATATATTATAACAAAGAAGAAGAAACTAAACGCAAACAAATTAAACCCAGAGAGAAAAATTAGAAAGAGTATTATACCTGGAAACTTCATCCCACAATGGACCTTTCTGATTAGTCTCCTTGAACTTGGAATCGAGACTGGATCTAATCTCAAGAAGAGTAAGAGTTTCTTGTCTTGGCCATCTGCTGTTATTGCCTGATCCATCATTCCCATTAATATTCCACGCATGCTGATTCATTAACTCTAACCCATACAACGAACCAACAGATGAAGCAGCAGCAGAACCATTCAGATTACCAGCAACAATACTATTACTAATAATTGTGCTAAAATTAGGAGGAGCAGCAGCAGCAGAAGCAGCAGAACCAAACTCAAAAAATTCATGAGCATTAACCTCATGACCTACAACGATACTATTGGGGTGAAAATTATTGAAAGGTCGTACTGAAAACGGGTCTGGGAATTGTACGAGCTGCTGTGTTCTTGAGGTCATCAGCTGCCGGAGGTCTGGATAATCATCCATTATCTATGTGCACTAGAACTCGATCTAATAGAGATATGAGAGAAAGAGAGCTGAGAGACAGAGTGACTCTGTGTGTGTGTTTTAAAAGGGAGGTAACTTTAATCAGCAGGAGTAGTACTTTATTTGAGTGTTAGAAAAAAAGAGGCCAAGAGATTTCAATTGTCTGCAGAATGTGAGAGCTTTTGCCATTAGAGACAGGATCCGAGTCTACCGCAACTTTCGTCAGTCTTGCATCACTCTCTCTCTCTCTCTCTCTCTCTGTCGCTCTCTCTCTCTCTCTCTCTCTCTCTCTCTCTCTCTCTCTCTCTCTCTCACTCTCACTCTCACTGGCTGTCTGTGCATGTGAGAGAGGGAAAAAGATGGTATACGTAGTAATTACTGACAGCTATGTGGGAAAAAAGGCAATATTACGCATTTACAATTCGCAAACAGTAGCATCCGTGTGGTTTACCTTTTTGACTAATCGATGATCGGTGATTCCATCCCAACCATGCATATATCTATGTGTCTATCTTATCTACCACCTTTTACCTCTTCAGTTTTGCTGGCGGCTAAATATGCCTCAGTCATTACACTAGAAGATGCGCAAGGGCGAAGGTGCAGCTTCCATATCTTGAACAAAAACGAATGCGAGTTTGTGTAAGAAATGTTAAACTAGTAGGGAATTTGTTTACCACGTACTAGGGTACATATATGGCATTAATTCTACAGTAATATACATCTACATATGATTCAACATCTTCTTAATCTATACTTATCTTTTGCTCGCTCTTCAAACCATCTCTTTCATGTCGATCAATTGTTTTGAAGTACGGGTAAGCTTCTGAATTCCCTTTCACTCATAATATCCAGCAACAGAGATAATTACCATCAAATAACTATTCGGTACAGTTCTTCCTACCTATGTATACACCAAATCTAATTTTCAATAGAAGAAATGTTATATTTACGTATACATTCAGTTTTATTTAGTTTATCTGTTATTTTTTATTTAGTTTTTTCTTCTTATTATTAGGTTTCTCTTCAGATTTATTATACTATTTTTGAGATTAAAAAATTAATAAAAATAAGAGATTTTTTTTTTAATTAAACAAATTTTTTAAAATGAGTAGGCAAGTTGGTGTGGGGTTCTTATATTATTTTACTAAGAATTATCTATAAAAATAGATAGATAGATAGATCAATCAATGTACTCAAAAAATAAAATAGTAAGACTAAGATCAATCTTTTTATTTTATTTATTTTTTTGAAAGGAGAGTAAGATCAATCTTTACCTTGTGAATAATTGAAGCGTTTTTGAACAACTCGAGCAAAAGTAGATTTTTGAATCTGGATAGGTGGATTCTTACGAGTATTGCACATTTGTCTTTGCCTAAAAAAGAATCGCTGGTCCTTCAATTCTCCCACAGCTGTGCATCACAGCTTATCATCATTTTCAGCCTTTGTACGGACAAGCTGTGATAAAATGGAGTCTAGCTCAGAAGAAAGAGAAGTAGGCCTTCTTTTCAATGTCATTATGACTCCTAATTATATGAGGGGTTGTAACGGTAATAGAAGATATGCAAACACAAATCTACAAAATTTAGTTCTTTTTATTTGCTTTAATTATGGTCGTCACCAAACCTTTTTTTTTTTTTTTTTTTTTGGCCTAAAGAAAAATGCTTTATCCCTAGATAATTGGCTGCTGTCATAGGAGTAATGCCCAAACAAAAACAAGTTAAGAGTCTTACGCGACTACAAGATAGTATTAAATCCCCAAAATCTCAGGACGCTAAATGGGGGTTTTGTAGTATACTTCTCTATGCAAACTTCATATCCATATCTTAGCTGATGCTGCGGCCAAGCTAAACAGAGGCTTTTATCCCAAGAGTGGATGAATAACCCACCAGTCTCTTTTGTTGTCAACTCTTCGGCGTGATGATCAACCATGCCCCACAGACTAAGAAGCTTGATTTGCAGCTGCTTTTGTTTACTGTAGTTTTGTTCCTTTGCTTTTTTTTTTTTTTGGTTGTACTTTGGACTTTGTCCTCTTTTTTAATGAAATATTTTCTTGACCAAAAATAAATAAATCTTAGCTGTTCTTGTCACTTCATTTCAAGAAGGCCGCTAACGAAATAGGAAGCTCTCCCATTGCATTTAATTTTTGATCTTTCGAAATGTTTTTATCCCTAGTTGGTTTTTGTAAGATTTTTTCCATTAAAGAGAAAGACATCTAATAGCTAGGGCTGTCAATTCCGACACGACTCGAAACCCGCACGAAATAAAGCGGGTTGAACCCGCATGATTAAAAAGCGGGTCGGCCGTGGGTCAACTCGCCATGACCCATTTAATAAATGGGTCGGCCACGGGTCAACCCGCCAACACGAAGTGAACCCGTATAACCCGATTATGCTATACTTATTCTTGAAATTTTGGACGTTGGGAGTATTTGAACATAGGATTAAATAATTTGAAATATTTTTCTTTATAATTATTGGATTTAATTATTTATATTTTTCGTCTTGTGGAGTTTTTAGTGAATTTAATCAATTTATGCATTTTTTTTAGTTAAATTGGTTGCATTATTAATCCTTAAATGGATCATTTTGTCTAACACGACACGACCTATTTGTTAAATGGGTTAAGCGGGTTGGAAACGGGTAACCCGTTTAATAAATAGGTTGAGTTTGGGTTTAAATTTTTGACACTCGGGTTTGGGTTTGAGTTTATATTTTGCGACACGACAAATACCTTAACCCGACACGACCCATTGACAGCCCTACTAATAGCAACCTTTTTTTTTTTTTTTTTTTTTTAAATGGGAGCCAACGTCCCGAACTACACTTATATTAAAGTAGATTGAGATCAACTACCTCGAATTTTTAATTTATTTTACGAAGACGGCAATTAATATATTAATAATTTAAATTACACCTAATGTCACTTTTTTTTTTTTTAGGACATAACAATATGAGACATTACTTAAATAATTTTAGCTGCTCTCTAAGGTAATCAATACAGGAAAAATACTCCTCAATACTCCTCAAAAAAAAAAATACAGGAAAAATAGGCCGTGAAATCTACAATTACAAAAGACCTTGAACTGAGATAAAAAGATAAAAAGAGTCCCATTTGGATTTTGGAACATCACTATGACGCTCCACGTTCAATCAATTGTGGATCTATTTCTAAAAGAGGAGACGAATGCCCGTATACTTGGTAGTACAAAAGTGGCAGTCAAGCCCAATCTTACAATGACAGTCGAAAGCCCTTCTTTCGAAAGCCCATTATATCCAACCAACAAAGAGTGAACCAAAAAAAAAAAGAAAGAAAAGCGCACTTCTTTCGTCCTCATTTTGCTGGAAAAATTTGATGAGCAGGAAAACATGTTACCGCTCGCTGCTCTCTCACTGCCCCCATTCCAATTCCCATACCCTTTAAATTCCACAACAATACCTCTATCTATTCCCGCCCAACAATATACCCACCTCAATTCTTTCTCTTCTTCTTCGCTCCTCAAAATCCAAACCCAAATCCCCAAACGACCCATCAGATTCGTATCGCTCGCAAACAACAACAACAATGGTTTGAACCAGGAGAAGGAAGAGGAGAAAGAGAAAGAGCAAGGAATTGGGTCCAACGGCGGCGGAGATGGGTCGGGGAAGAATCAACGGTCTATATTCAGCAACATCAGGTGGGGCGATCTGCTGCTGGACCCAGATCCTAACAACATCTTGGCCGTCGGATTGACGGGGATACTGACATGGGCAAGCGTGCAGGTTCTATGGCAGCTCTTGTTCATCTCGTTGGCTATACTCGTTGCTGCTGTTAAGTATTCCTTCATTGCTGCTGTTCTTCTTTTCATTCTCATTACCCTTCTTTAAAGTGACCCTTGCTTACCCAAAACCTTAAACTTGTGATACAGAAATTCCTTATATATAGTTTAGAATATGTAATTTATTTGTTGAAGCTTTGAAGGCTGGTAGATTGTTATGTAAATGCAAATTCTGCTGTAGTGAGAGTCTGAGATGTGCAAGTTTATCTTGAAATGAAATTGTCATGTAATTGCAGATTGTAATTACAGTTTCTTGTATGTCTTTGACATTTAACATTCGGTTTGGAAGCCAGGAGTGCTTCGAAATGCCTTCATCTTAGGCCTTGGATGTTGATTAGCGCTGTGTGTGTGTGTGTGTTTTTTTTTATTTTTATCTATGTTAAAAACCCAAGAATCTTGTTCTTGTTTCCACTGAAAATAAATGCCTTAGGCTTCTGTTCTTTGGCTAGTCAAATGACATTTGATTCCTGCCTATCAGGTTGGCACTGATTTCAGCCAAGAAATTACTTCAGAATTAAGGGTGTAACCAAACAATGTCTAGTTTGCATCACTACAGTATATAAACTAAATGGCCAGCATTAGTAATGAGATTGTGCCAAAGCTGGACTAAATCTAAACTAAATGGCCACACAAGCAAAACATGATCCATTTAACGCATGATGAAGCGTGAAGTTACTGATTTAAGTTGCATCATGAGACTACAATACGGTATGGAAGAAGGTAGAAAGGTTAAAGGTTGCTTAAATTCCTCTAAAATTTAACAGCATAAACCTAAGTCGTGAAGCATATGAGTCTATGAGAATTGAAAAGAAAAATAAAAAGGTTCAATTCTTATGCCGGAATCAGGCAACACCAATTCTACTACAACTAAAATTAAATGTGTTAAAACTTGTGGATAGCCAGGCAATATATGATTACTTTACATATATAATGTAGTATATATTACAAAAGACACAGAACAGGAAAAGGTCACAATTCATAAGCTGTAAATTTAAGATCCGATAACTCAATAGCACATGCTCCCCAGATATGCAGAACTCCTATGAATCGATCTTCAGTGAACAGTGAATGGCAACTTTGAAATCTACATTTGAGCAAATTTAGAAAGTGCAAACAGGAACAACACCGTCCTGTTTGTCAAAGCTTCTTTTCTTTTCATCAAGCTGATCCTTATCCATATAATGCAGAAAACCAAAAACATGAACAATGAGGACCAGCCATATCAAGCAAAATCAACATAAGCTAGATTCAATCTGCAGTACAATGATAAACAAAATACAACTCATAACATGTAAAAGAGTTATACAATGGCCATATATGAATATTTCCATACAGTTTCTGGAACATCAATAGCCGCAGCGTTAATGATGTTTTGAGGGTTCAAATAGTACGGTGATCATCATCGAGCTGACAATGTCACTGTTAACTCCACATTCGAGCATGTTGGATTCAAATTATTATCTATTTGGTCGGCAACATGCATCTGTTGTGGGTATAGTAAAGGCTTAGGCGGCAATTGTAGGTTTTCAGTATCTCCTTCGAGCATCTCTATGACTTTATTCATTGAAGGACGATCACTTGGTTTCATCTGTATACACCATAATGCTGTTATAACCATCTTCTTAATTATGTTCTTTTCATCCTCCGTATGATGACTTATCTCCAAATCATTTCCCGCATTGTATTGATCATACACCCATGAGGGGTAGTAGATTTGGCTCGAGTGCTCCGCTAGAGCATTTAAATTCTTTCTCTTACTTGCCATTTCCATCAACAGCATTCCAAAACTATAGACATCTGCTTTGTATGAGACGCCTCCAATATTTTTGTAGAATAACTCAGGGGCAATGTATCCCATCGTTCCCCTTGCTGCTGTCAAAGAGACAATGCTATTGTCTGTTGGATATAACCTTGCAAGACCAAAGTCGGAAACTTTTGGGATGAAATTGTCATCAAGAAGAATATTATGAGGCTTGATATCAAAATGCAAAATTTGCATATCACAACCCTGATGTAGATAATCGATCCCAGAAGCTACACCGAGAGAAATCTCTAACATTTTCTTGCAACACAACGTAATACTTTTTTCTTTGGAGTAAATGTACTTGTCAAGAGATCCATTAGGCATGAACTCATATACTAAAGCACGCTTTGATCCTTCAACGCAGTAACCAATAAGGTGCACTACATTAACATGGTGGATTCTTCCAATGGTACCAACTTCACTTACAAATTCATCCCCATTGGATTTGCTTTTACTCAACATCTTAATTGCTCCAAAACGTCCACTACGTAATTTTCCTTTGAATACAGAGCCATAACCTCCTTCCCCCAACTTCTCTTTGAATCCATTAGACATCCTCTTTATGTCGGAATATGAGTACCGTATTGGCCCAAAATTGTTGTCTCCATGCAGAAAATCTTCGATAGTGTTGTACATTGATAAATGCCTTTTTCTCCATTTATAGATCAAAAATGCAATAACACATGGAAAGCCAACTATAAATTTAATTGCAAAAGATAGACCTGCATGGGGGAAAAAAAAAATTATTGCTCAGATCACATGCTTAACTCATCATGGGCAAGCATTATAATCTGCCTATAATGCTCGGAGTGCTTTCAATTTTAGCCTCCTACAGTCTAGTTGTATTAGATGAATTTCTATATAGTTCTTTTTAGTCATTCCTAACGAAAAGATAATAATCTTCCTACGTTTTCTTGGATCATAATTAGATGCACACAAACTCTTACCGATGCCAATGAGTGGTACCCATAGTCGATCTACATAAAATATGAAAGGAAAAATATTAAATACCGTAATGGTAATTAACTCATAGGAAAGTGAACATTAAAGATTTAATTCGGTATTTTGGAAATATTTAAATTACCGGAAATGAGGAGCCTTCGATAATCTGCACGAAATTAAATATGAAGTGAGAAACCACACACCATTATCTCATCAAATTCTATTATGGGGTCAAGCTAAAATATATTTAATCCGAAAACATCTTACTAGTGAGAATTTTTTTTTTTTTTTTGAGAAGACGATAATGTCTTATTAATACACAATAAAAGAAAAATTGCACAAAACGACTCACTGATTAGGTGTAATTCCACTTAATCCTATTGTTATAGGCAAGACATAGGAAGTACTAGCTTATAAGATATAAGCTGGCTTATGTTGTAGTATGAAAGTAAGTGATGACAAGTAAAACATTTGAGTATGAAAGTAAGTGATGACAAGTAAAACATTTGAGTGTGTTTGGTAAAATGAATTATTAAAAGTGTTTGTAGTACTTAAAATAGTAGCAAAGTGTTTGGTAAACTTGAAATTAAAAGTGGTACAGTAAAAAATAAGCTACTTCCATAAGTTAGGCTGAGAAGGTTTCTGTTTTTAGCTAAAAAAAACAGCTGGTTTTAGCTTTGCCAAACATGTTACCGTCCATCGCTTTGAAATTCCCAGCACCCAAATTTCTAAACCCGAACAAAACAAAATTCTAGACTTTTAAACAAAAGTCACCCCCTTGTATTCGACAGTTTCAATAATCAAGGCTTGAGGGTAGCCGCACCGCCCTTTATTCAAAAAAAAAAAAAAACCAAAAGTCACCTGCATTCCATAATTCTAATTAAACATTAGAAAAGTGAACATTGAAAATTTAATTAGTTCATCTAGGAAGAATTAAATTACCCATAAGTCTGTGCAAGTGTCCACCATCTGCACAAAATAAATATGAAGTGAGAACAAAGGTAGGAAAATAATGTTGAAGATTTGGAGGAGAGTGAATTTACGTCAGTTATTTATGAAACGACTAAAAAGTTGTACAAACAATCCGGAAAGGCTAAAAATAAGTCTCTTAGAGCATCTTTAGCAATGTTAGCCATTTTTGAGTCAAATTTTAGCTAAAGTAGCTAAAAAGTCATTTTAGTTAATGTAGCTAAAAAGTCATTTTAGCTAGCCACTTTAGAATTACGTCTACATCAATGCTCTCTATTTAAGCTAGTTTTGAATTTATATTATTTTTTAAATGAATATTAAATAGTTTAAATGTATTTATAAATTACATAAAATAACTTAAAAGAAATGTTTTAAATTATAGAGAGCCTCATCCCGCTCTCTATATTTAGGAGCGAGATAGCTAAAAGTTATAATAGAGAGCCACTTAGAGCATCTTTAGCAGGCTCTCTATTTTGGCTCCTTAGCTATTTTGGAGAGCATGTTTAGCTTTTTAGATATTTTAGCAGCTGCACGAGACTCCTAAGTGGCTCTCCATTATAACTTTTAGCTATCTCGCTCCTAAATATAGAGAGCGAGATGAGGCTCTCTATAATTTAAAACATTCCTTTTGAGTTATTTTATGTAATTTATAAATACATTTAATATATTTAATCTTCATTTAAAAAATAATATAAATTCAAAACTAGCTAAAATAGAGAGCACTGATGTAGACATATTTCTAAACTGGCTAGCCAAAATGACTTTTTAGCTACTTTAGCTAAAATTTGACTCAAAAATGGCTAGCATTGCTAAAGATGCTCTTAGGAGTCTGGTGCAGCTGGTAAAATAGATAAAAAACTAAACATGCTCTCCAAAATAGCTAAGAAGCCACAATAGAGAGTCTGCTAAAGATGCTTTTAAATAACGGAGCAAAACATGAAGTTTTCTAATGAAGATATTGTACTGGAACGCCCTTGGATTCGTGAATGAGGACACGAAATGGGCTTTCAATCGAATGGTACGTTCTCACACACCTTCTATTGTCTGTCTGTCAGAAGTTTTTGTTCTTCTTTCTTCCATTCCTGTTTATTTTTGGAGATCCTTCGGATTATTCACTTTTACGATAACAATAGGTGAACACAAAACCCAATTTTTGGTTCCTTAATTTGTCATACATATTTCATCCCTTAAAATTATTTCCACATCTGCTTAGTACATCACTGTGTTTGGCATCATTGAAGGGGTCAACTGTATGCTTACTGAGTTAGTGCTATTTATGCCGAACAACAATTTCTGGCCGCCGATTGCTTTAGTCTGAACTGGTGGACATTCAATGGTCATTCAATCTAGGGGCCTTGGATTGTATTTGGAGATTTTAACTACGTTATGGGGGCACATGATAAATGTGGTGGGAATGCGCCGAGTATCACTTCGTGCTCGAGCTTCCAATAAGATTGAGAGGCTTATGGCCTATTAGACCTTGAAACGAAGGGTCTCTCTTTTACTTGGACGAATTGGAGAACTTTCGTTTGATTAGACTGTGCCTTGGGAAACATGGATGGATTGATTCTTGGCTGTGATTTGAACGCCGCACCTTAACAAAGGCCACCTCAGATCATTGCCCTCTTTTGATCAATTTCTCAAAATTATTACTCCTTCTTAAATCTCCTTTTCGGTTTCAATGCATGTGGTTTACAACACCCCGACTTCCTTACTTTGATAAGTGAGTTCTGGGATCAGACACATTTTTCAGGAAGTAAAATGTCTATTCTAGCAGTAAAGCTTTGTGCTCTCAAAGTTCACTTAAAGAATTGGAATAGGGGCATTCTTAGTGACATTAACAAGTGGGTGGAAGACACCAAAGTTGCTTTTAATAACATTTAGAGTGAACTTTTCTC